>NW_024383922.1:0-37405 GCF_016835505.1 Polypterus senegalus
AGATTTTGCTGCTGATCTTAAAGATTGTCCTAGATAATCTTCCAATTCACTTGAACTTTCTTTCCTAGTTTCTTGTCACATTCCCAGGCTTCATTCTTTAATTTTCTGTGAACTATGCCTGAGAAGTCCCAAAGTCATCAATTTCTTCCCTGTTTTACAAGGTTCTTATCCACGACTGAAACCATTGGGTTGTTCCAGAGCTGAAGTGTTGGCATTCAGAAACAAGAGGGTGGAGTTAGCAGAGTGGCGCAGCGGAAGGCTGGCCCATAACCCAGAGGTTGATGGGTCAAAACCATCCCTGCTATGCCGCTTGATGGCAGGGTGGCCTAACCTGTTTTCTCATTTCCTTATGCAGTCATTGCCACTGAATTTTGTAGCAGAAGCAACGGTGAGAAAACCACTGCATTGTTGAAAGTGTAACAAGAAAGAACGCTCCTCCATGAGATAAACGGTTCTGCTTTTTTTTCCCCTCCGATCTGATTAGAAGTAAAAAATGTACAATTTCAGCAAATCAGCATAAGATCAGAGATTTTCATTGGAATATTGTTAGATGTCTGTATTTTTTTATTCTGATAGGAGAGACAGATATTGAGAGAAACATTTGGAAACAGATATGAGATAGGGAAGGGAAGAAGAAATGTCATTTGAATTTTTCTGCCAAGATACCCAGGAGTTTTGCAAAATGCCTCAGTCTAAAATGTGTTGTGAGGGGCAGTTTGAACCAGTCATCCCAGATGGGATTCAAACTCAGAATCCCTGTTTTAGGAGGCTAATACCTTATCTATTAGACCACTGGGATAAAATGACCTTACTGGATGTGTAGATTTCTGGTGCTTCTAATTAGATCGGATAGGAAAAAAGGAGAACCATTAGCTCATGGAGGAGCGTTTTTTTTTTTCCTGTAATACTTTCAACAATGCAGTGGTTTTCTCTACAGTTGGTTCTGCTGCAATATTCAGTGGCAATGACTGCATAAGGAAAATGGAGAGATAGGTGACAGCAACTCTACCATCAAGACAGTATAGCAGAGGATGGTTTTGATCCATTTCCTTCTTGGTTATGGGCCCAGCACACTTCCTGTGCAGCACTCCTGCTAACTCCACACTCTTTCCTTCTGAATGCCAATTCACTTGGAAAAAGCAGCTGTTGATGAACAACTTTAGTGCAGCGTTTCTGAACCTTTAAGTATTTGCACCGAGTTTTCATAATAGTTTTAATCGCGCCCCCCTAACATTTTTTTTGAAATGTAGATGCATACTTTATTATACCTACTTAACTTTTATTGACATTTATCTAACTCTATATTTATTGTTCTAGTATCAGAATGTAGTTTAAGTTAATTTGTTTTGGTTTCAAAAAGATGTTTATTTTATATTTTTGATTCTTTGTTTCTTTCTTCACTTTTTCTGACCTCCTTTTGTTACTTGTGCCCTTAGGCCTGCCCCACAGGTTGAGAACCACTTTGCTAATGGTTGCACAGTTCTGAATAATGAACTCTTTTGTAAAAGAGGTAAGAAAATGAATGTTACTTTAGGTGTTTTTTCTGCAGTCTTCTGCTACAAAATTCAGTGGCAATGTCTGTATATCAATCTTGTTACCTCTTTTACAAAGGAGTTCTTTATCTAGAAATGTAGAGTGTTGGAGTAAGCAGTGTGGCGACTTAGAAGCGTGCAATGGCCATCCTCTGCTATGAAGTTTTGATGGGTGGTCGGCATGATCTGCTTTTCCCCTTTCCTTTTGTCAGCATTACTCCTGAAATAATTATAATGAAGAAGTAACTTTTCCAAATGCTCCCCAAATAGAAGGTAAAGAAACTGTTCTAAATGTAAAAATAATTTTAAAATTCGGCTCCTTAGGTAACCAAAACACAAACACACCACAGAACACAATATTTCTTAGCCATTTCACTTCATTTGGAAGGATTACATCAACACGTCTGAACGTCTCTGTCCCGTTTTCCAAGTGCATAAAACATTGGGACATTGCAGGCATTCCCTGTTCGAGAGATAGGACTGTAGGTTTGTACTTATATTGTTGTATTAATTCGGAACAGGTACATTATTTTGCACTGTAACCAAGTGCTTTTGCCAATGAATGATGGAGGTTCACCTCTCTCTGACCTTTTAATTATTTATACTTTATTTTCCATGGTGATGGTTTTTCTTCTTTACTGTATCACCAGCACTTGCGTCAGATTTGTGTTTCTGAGACATTCTTGAAGGGTGAAGAAAAGGTTAAAATGAGCTCTTCTGCACAGCACTGTAGACGCTATCACAGCAGGAAGGCACCCGTGTCAACCGCTTTGATGTAATGACAAGAGCGCCAAGCGGGTAGTGAATCGCCTACCACCACCCCATTCAAAGGCAGCCATCCGAGGCACACTACAATGCTACCCCGCCACCCGTTCACCCTCAATGGCCTCCGTTCAGCCACAACTGGATCACCGCCAGCATTACCAGCTGCCCACTGAGAATGAACAGGGCAGCCTAGGTGGGTGGGCAGTGAACACCCCTCCCCTCCATCCCGCCTGTGTCCAGTCAGGAACAGTAGCTGCAGTGGCACAGTGGGCGAGCAGGTGATAGTGAATCAGACTAAATCCTAGCCACCCTGTCTCCTTTGCTCAGTCACACGGAACTTATATCTGTATGTTTTGTAAATGTTTTAAACTTTTGTTTCCTATACCTACATTTGTCTGTAATATACCACTCAAGTAATATTACACCTTCACCATGACTTATTTTGAAAAAGGCTTTAGCTTGAGGACAGTAGCTGCTCATTGATTCTACTTCCTGATGGAAACCACTTATTTGGTTTCCTTTAGCATACTGAAAGCAAATATGATCACAGTTCTTCATTTAGAGATATCAGTTGTAAAGATAAATAATGCTTCCTCCTTACTATTTCAACATAAAAGGGGCTTGCTGAGTCCCATCTAGACGTAAGTAACACCTGCTGATTTTACTCTTAAACAGCTGAAAGGCAACAACAATTATCTTATCTGCTCTTTTATGATGTATTGTTTAATTCAGTTAACACCACTTAAGTGATGTTTCTCCCTTTTCATGTGGAAACTCCAGCTCACATAGGTGGGAAGGGTGTCAAGATGATTCTTAATTGCTGATTGTTATCACATCCGGTGAAGGCCCTTTGTAGTAATTTCTCTCTTTGATACACTGATCATATTTTCTCTGCCCTTAAAAATAAAAAATAAAAAACAAAAACAAAAACACTGTTCTATATAAAGATACATTATTAATTTCCTAAAGATAAGTCATGCTTTTCTTCTGTATCATCATGAAGATATGCCTATCAATTAGGCGTGCGATATACATCATTTACGATTATATCTTGCTGTTTTAACGATGATGAGATTAAATTATCGAGTATGTAACTCGCTGCAAAAAAGAAACATAGTTCATTCACTAATGCAACAGTATAGACCACAGCACGTGCACAAGTGAGTTGTATAGGCATGCCGTCCAGCAAGCCGCAAGTTAGATCGCTCCTGCCTCAAAATGAGTGAACAAACAGCTTCAGATGATAAAATAGCCTATCTACATCATCAGAGTTAATTGCCAGACGTGGGGTTTATTCTCTCGCATGGCATTGGTTTGGTTTTGAAAAGACTGATGTTGCTCAAAAGACTTCAATCTGCAAACTATGTGGTAAATCGGTTTTCCTTTAAAGACAGCTCGACAACTAACTTATTCACCATTTCGAACTAACCACCATACAGAATACGAAAAGCTTAAGGAGTCAACTGTCCAGCAAGTCTAAAGTAACCAAGGTACAAGCACAAAAACACACTCAGCAAACTTTAGCGGACTCATTCTGCAAAAAGTGCCCTTACGACAAGAAAAGCAACAGATGGCATGACATAACAACGCCATCACCAATTACATCGCAAGAGATATGGTGCCAATTCAAGTGGTTGAGAGGGATGGTTTTAAACAACTTATGAATACTTTCACCAAGGTACATACTGCCTGGCCGAAAATATTTCAGTCAAACAGCTCTGCCTAAGTTGTATGATTCGTGTCGCCAGACTCTGACGCATAAACTGCAAAAGGTTTCACATTTTGCCACAAAACGGTTTATGGTCAATCCGAACATCCAAGCCATACCTTCCATGCGGTGCATTTCATTGAAGAAAACTGGCACTGCAAAGCTTCTGTTTGCAAACATCCTACTTCCACAAGATCACACTGGCGACATCATTGCGCTAAGGTCTGAAAGATGCGCTGGCATCATGGTCACTCGAGAAGACCGCATGGTTTGCATGAGAACAGACAGCGGGCTAACGTTTCAGTGCACTGCAGCTTAATAACTGGAAGAGGCAACCTTGTTTTGGGCTATAGGCTTCATATTGTGATTGGTGAGTAATTTGGGGTTCCTCTATAAAATTCAGTTTAGGTTAAATTGATCTTATTTATTATGATGTTTAAAAATACAAAAGACATGATAAGTAAAGCTATAGATGACAAAAATATAATTCAATATAATTTCAAATAATACATTATCTTGGAATTATCGTTATCGTCAAAGTCCCAGAAAATATCGAGATTTTTTTTTTCCAATATTGCACACCCTACTATCAATTTGAAATTATTTATATTGAGATAATAATATTGCCAATCAAGCTCCACTCTTTCCAGGATTAAGTGGTTTTAGCGGAAATAAAATATAGAAGATTCTGTATTAGGTCTGTGACCCAATCAAGTAAAAGTATAACAACTCCACTGGGGCATTCTTCAAAAGTGTGTGTCTATCCCAAGTCCGGATAAAGTAAGAAGAAGTCTGTTTGGGTGTACAGCTCAACAGGTAAACAATTTAACTGTAATAGAAACAATACAGCAAATAACTAATAAATGGTCTGCAGTGCGAAAGGGTGTTCAATAATTTATCTTCCTGAGTATGAAAAAAAAGTAGTAGGCATGTTTAATCAAGTCTATCCATGTTTTGACATGTCTCAAGGTTACTTATGCACAGTTGTGACTCAGTGCGAGTTTAACATTCCAGGAGACAGGATGTCAGGAGAGACCTTGCGATAAGAAAATGCTAGATTTGGAGAAAGGTTTAGAGATAAAATTTCTTACAAAAGAAGGGAAAAAGCCAAAGGAGATCCATGAATACATGACTGCAGTTTATGGTGAGTCTGCCCCATCATCCTACAAAGTATGATTTTGGAGGAAGCAGTTTAAGTCTTTGAAGATAACTCACATTGACGGACTGTGGAAGCAACTTCGAGTATTTATTTTGTCAAATGGATGAATTAACGTTTCCTGAAGAGCTCAAAATGGGCATCTCAGCAGGTACAGTTTGGAAAATAATTCAGGAAAAGTTGGGCATATCAAAGGTCAGTGCAGATGGGTTCAAGAATGCTGACTGCATGTCAGAAGGTCACAAGTTTCCAGTGCTGTCAGAAGAACTTTTCATCGTTTGGTAACTGGAAATGAGACTTGGGTCTAACACAAAGATCCTGAGTTCAAAATGGAGTCACCACCCCAAAAGAGTTCAGGACAGAAAAATCTGCAGGCAAAGTCATGGCAACTGCCTTCTGGGAGATTGAAGGTCTTTTGCTTCTAGAGTTCATGCCATACAAGACAATCACAACCGGGGAGAGTTACACCAACACAATGATTGCTTTGGGCCAAATCAATCAAGGAGAAAAGATGTGGAAAACTCACAGCAGGTGTGCTGCTTCTTCACGACAATGTGCCGGTTCACATGTCACATCAATCACAGGCTCCCATCCTAGAATGTTAGTTCCAGCAGCTCAACTATCCACCCTACAGTCCTGACCTGGCTCCTGCAGATTATTTCCTGTTCCAAGTTTTGAAGAAATCTCTCCGTGGACTGTGGTTTTCAAGTGATGAAGACGTCAAGGCAGCCATGACATCCTGGTTTGAAGTTCAAACAGAACATTTTTTTTTCAAAGGAATTAAAGATACTGCAGGAAAATGGATGAAGTGTATAGAGCTCTCAGGAACTATACTGAAAACGAAAAAAAATTTTTTAATTCCTTTCTGTCCTACTAAGGTAGATAAATTATTGAACACCCTTAAGTAGCAGAGTTCACAAAGTTGAGAGATAATATTGCAACCCACAAGACCCTTAAACAGCCCCAGAACCCCACATTCACCTCACTGCCTAAATTCTGTTCTTACAATTTATTTAGTGCAACACAAGAAAGTCAGTATCAAGCCTCTCATAAACTATTCAGATTCTACTTCTCCTAACAATAAAATGTGAAACACTTAAAGAGAGAGTACATGAAAAGTATATTATAAAAACAGAAAAAAAAAGAACAATCATATATGCACACGTTACATATCACATAAATACCAACTCCATGCATGCTTGCTTCCTCCTATAGATCCCCTACAACATGCAATAAATATTACATAAAGAAGAAGACAAAAAAGTTGCAGAATGATAGAATTACTTTCCAGATTGTTATTGTTTTATGAAGAAAATCACACTACAAAAAGACTGAGGTTGAATTGGAAAGGAAGATAATAGTCCAGCTGATCCCAAGATACACAAGGCAGTGGAAGGGATGTTGGCACACGCATGATGCTGCTGCTCCTCCTAGTTTAACAACACTTTGTTAAAATTTTCATTACATTTGCATTAATTATACTTCTTTCACTTTTTTTGTAAGTATAGATCATGGAGGCACGTGATCCGAACTGTACTGATTTGGATTTAATTTTATTGGTTTTGTGGAATTTGCCTTGACTGGGTTTGAGCCTCGGGGACAACTGAATCTTTCTAGGTTCGTGGGAGTAGTCTTATGAACATTTATTTGCACCGTGGCAATCTAGGAGTCAGGGATGGTGTGTCTTGTTTATTATAATGGATATACTGGATTGCTCTTGATCCTTTTTATACATGCTTGATGATTGAGAAATTATCTGATTTTATACCCACCTGGCTTGCGGCTCTAGGGTGATATTGCCTGTATACCCAGTGTTAGATGCATGTGGCTGTATATTTGAACCTCTGAATTTTGGTATCTTCATGTGCATCATGTAATATCTCCTACTACACTTCTTCTGCTGCTTGGTATCGCCACTCATCTGCGCCACCTTACCCTGCCCGTCTCACCTTCTCCACTGTGCTGTGCTGGTTCTCTGCTAATATCAGATAAGTATTGCTCTGTACTATGCTAAATACTCTTGTGACAAACTCCTTCATATTAAACAGTTTGTCCAGAACAAATGGTCCAACTGAAATGTCCAAAAAGACACTAGCATTGTCCAGCCCAAAATATTTACATTGCGAATTGGGTTGCCACAACTGCCGGGTGTGAATGAAAAGTTTAACAGCAGCATTTGTTCAGGACTATGCCACCCTGTTCATGGTTTTGGAAATAGGAGTATCAGTGTGCCATATCTGCAGTTTGTTAAAATAAACTCTGATTATGGATCTGTGCACAATGAACCCTTGTCAGCTAATATTGAATTAACTCAAGATCTCTTAATGACAAAGTGCTATGCTATCTGTTCATTACAGCAGCTTAAGACAAGGCGGAGGAGTCACAGTAATTGTTAGAGCGGAGCTAAATATCAAAAGAATCCAAATTGACTGCCCATTGTCTCTGAGTGTCTGATTCTTAAGTTAATAGCAAAATCAGGTTCTATCTTACTATTGTTCTCTATCGTCCCCAAAATACAATGCGTTTTTATCTGATCAGACTGAATTATTAACCCAATTAATTTCCTTTGCAGAGAGTCGTTCTTCTTGCCGATTTCAAGCTGAGAAATAAATTCCTATTTTTCTGGACTGTTTTGACTCAGTTCAACAAGATTTTCCTAGTTACTCAGGTGGTCTATATTGAATCGACCTGGCTTATTTGTCAGCAACACTTATAGCAGTGATTTGGGACTCTCTGATCATAAAGCAGTACTTTTCACTGTCTCATTAACTGTCCTCCTCTTACCTGTAAACATCAAATTTCTTTAAAAATATCTGTCCCTGTATCCTGGCTAGTTTCATTTCTGACCTTTTCTGTCTTCCCTTTTCCATCAACACTAGATAATGTTTAAAGCAAGAGTTGCCAGCTCCAGTCCTGGAGGACCACCGTGGCTGCAGGTTTTCATTGTAACCCTTTTTTTATGAGTGCCCTGTGTGTGCTGCTAATTAACTTCTTGTGAATTCATTTTAATTGAATTGCTTCTTTCAGATTTGTTTCCATGAATTTCTTCATCCTTCCTCTGAGTTGCTTTATTTCTTTCCTTAAATGGCACCCAAACAGAAGTGAAATGTGAAATGAGTGAGCCTATGGAAGACCAACTAAGTCAGGGCCTCTCCAACCAGTTGCTTAACGAGGTGCAGAGTCTTGTCATTATTACACCCGTTCTTTAATTCCATGGCTTGTTGCTGCTCTCATTGTGCAATAGCAGACATTTCTGAAATTGTAAATTTTCTCTTTCTAAGAGCACTGATAAAATGTTTAATGGACCTGAGCAGATCAACATTCCTGAGACCTTCTTCTCTTTATTTTAAGATACTGTATGATGGACACTAGCTGTTTTGGCTCATTTTGTATCTCATTATTATTTGGCTGCTAATTAAGGAAAAAGAAACAATTAAGGGGTCTGAGTCTTCAAGAGCGCTTCAATTAAAATGAATTCAAAGGAAGTTAATTAGCAGTAAAACAGGTCACACATTAAGAAAGGGTTAGAATGAAAACCTGCAGCCACGGTGGTCCTCCAGGACTGGGTTGGCAACCCCTGCTTTAAAGCATGGGGTGGAGTGGGTAGCTCTGAGGCTAGGGATCTGCACTAGTATTTGGAAGGTTGCGTTCGATTCAGTAATGCCAAAAGTGACTCTACTTCACTGGGCCCTTGTGAGGCTCTTAACCTGCAATTGCTCCATCCTAGGTATGACATTAATCTGCATGTAGGCTCTCAATCTGCATGGAAAAACCTGGGGGTTGGTGGCAGAATTGTCACTCCACCCACCTAAAAAAAAACTCACACTGGTTCCATTTCACCTGAACTAGTGTGGTGCTGAGGTGTCACCCATTGCATGGCTGCACATAGGTCCTAATCTGGAATCCTGAGTTGTTTTGTCATGTGGTGGTGCAGCAATGCACTGTCTCAGTTGGCACTCCTAACCTCTCTGTGTTTAAAGCATAAGGAGGTTTCCTTTAGCTCCATGGTACAATTCAGAGTTGTGGTCTGAAATCAGTGTTGCACAAGCTGCACTGTCTGTTCTCCTTCTGTTGCACTGACTTCAGATGCTTGTCAGTCTGCGAGTGCTGTGAGTAACTGATGTGGAAGTAGAGCATTTCAAAAGCTCCACTTCACAAACAGCTACAGATTCCACACTGAATGCAATTCCGACTGCATTTGGTAATGTCAAATAATCCTTTTCAAATAAAAACCTTTCATTAACTTTATCGTTGCTAGTGCATTTGATTAGTTGGTCATGAATCATCTCATCCTGTAGTGCCACAAACTTGCATAGGCTAGCTAATCCCTTAAATTTATGAAATTCTGATGCACAGACTCACCAGAAAGCTGACAACGCCTTTGTTGTTGGGCAGAGAAGTGAGCATTTAAAAGTGCAACTGTAGCATCGTAAGTGTCAACCGTCCTTCTAATCCTAAGCAGTGCACAGGTATCACCTTTTTGTGCGTGAACGAAACATTGTCAAGCCTCAAGGAAGTGAAATAGACCTCAAAGGACTGTATGGGACAACAAGTCCATGAAATTGGAGGGTCACCAGGTGAAAGTAGAGAGGAAGTGGAGTGAGAGAAAACTCAGTCATTCTTGTCACCAAATATTATGTCTGAGAGAGACACACAAAAGCTCCTTTTTTAATTTCTTTTTTTTCACACTCCTCAGACCAAAGCAATGAAACTCATCTCATAGAAGCAGACCCACAGAACACGGCTGCATAATCGAACCCTGTAATTAAAATATGACACAGTGCACATATATAACATTCTTCTGTATCAATATGCTTCCCCTTGGCAATATAATATAATATAATATAATATAATATAATATAATATAATATAATATAATATAATATAATATAATATAATAATATGGATTGGGTTATAATTTTATGCAGATGATATTCAACTCTATTACAGTGATAAAAGTGAAACTTCATCAGGGTTTTCTCAGCTCATAACTTGCCTTAGTGAAATTAAAACCTGGATGGGCAGAACTATTTAAATTGCAACAAAGGAACTCCTGCAAATTGGCACTAAAGTTCAACTTAAGAAAATGAGCTCCTTCCCAGTCACTCTTGACGGTGATCTCATCAGAACTTCTTCTGATGCATAGAATCTTGGTGTCTGTTTAATCCCTCCCTTTCTTATTCTGCCCACATAAACCACTTCTTACTTTCACCTCCATAACATATCCTGTGTTCGCTCTTTCCTCTCCTTTCTAATACTGAGAAACCTGTAATAAGAATAAATCACGCAGAAAATTGCAAAAAGAGTTGGAGAATTGCCCTGTGTAATATCCGATGAAAAGCAGCAAAGAATGGGTCAATATTTCATGAAAAACAAAAGATTTGACAGAATACAGAGGTGGAATGATCGCTTATATACAAAATGGCTGCAGGAAATGAGTTGTGAGGAAAGGACGATGAAACCAGAAGTGACGTCCTCATAGATTGACGGAAAGTGATGTCATTACAGATGGACCAGAAAGTGGCGTCATCTTGAGGGCCCGAAGTGATGTCATCATAGATGGACCGACAATTACGTCATCACAGATGGAGTTGTCTGGAGGGAGCCATTTTCAGAGACCGGAAGTTTTGTTGGTGAGTCGTGTATTTACAGTTTGTCTTCTTTGTTCTGTAGAGACAGAGAGACAGGCATCAGTACCCCAAATGAACCCTTTATCTTGTGTTATATCACTCACTCAGGGCTTGTTGACTGCATCCTAAGTGACGTGTGTGACATTGTCCATGCTTTTATCACATCCGCTGGTGCTGCTTCTAACCTTATATCACACCTCCGTTGATTCAAAATTCTGCAGCAAGGGTCCTAACACAAACTAGCAACAGTGAGCATATAACGCCCATCCTGCTTCGCTCCACTGGCTTCCTGTGTCTTACAGGATTGAATATAAAATTCTGTTATCCAACAAAGTTTTAAATGGACTTACACTGGACTATATCAGTGATCTTCTCCATTACTATGCTCCTGTTTGGCCACAAAGGTTCTCTGATTCTGGCAATCTTGTCGTGCCTACACTAACCTGCTATCTATGGGTGTCAGGGCCTTCAGCTGTATAGTGCCCAGACTTTGAAATGACCTCCCTAAATTAATTATATCAGGCAGACTGCTCTCTAGTTAGATTCCAAACTCCTCCTGACAAAATCTCTGTAATTAGCATGCAGGTGTTCCTCCTCTAGCTAGTCACTGCTCATTTTGCAGTTCTTCAATGGATGATCTCTTTCTTTCTCTGCCAGCTCTCCAACACAACAAATAAGTGGAAAAACAATGATCCACTTCTTTCTAAAAGTCTGTTATATACATTCACATTCCAATTAAGATCTCACTGCCTTCACACATCCTACTGGGTAGGTGTCTTGAAGAGGCAGGATAAATATACACAGGTCATCTTACATTTTCTATGACATAGCCTTTACACAAACACAATAATAATGAAACCATTATATTAATGAAACCCACAAAGAACCCACCATCAAGAAGTGTCAAATCCTATTGACTAAAACAATTACACAAATACAGTATGTGTCTTGAACAGGAGCCAATTTGCAATGAAATTCTATATGTACTGATAAATAGCCAGCATATGATTTTTTTTTTATTAAAGTGTATGCTCCCAAATAAAAGGTCATGGATAAACTTATTTAACACTTATTTAAGCTTCTCTCCCTTTGAAACAGTACATTCACTTGATCATAGGCTGCTACTAACAACACTGAGGAGCTTACATTAAAACAAAATTTTAATAAAAAAGTGTACACTTATACTAAGTATAATAAAATGGTTTATTATTCCCATTTATTTTACATTATGTATTTAACCATTATTTTGAAAAAACAAAAAATACTACATACTCTCCTTTATTTTGCCTTACATTGATAGGAAAAGTATAAACATCATAAAGGTGTCAGATATATGTTTCCTAATGATTTCAGCAAATATTTTGGTCCACTGAAATACACTTTATTTATATGGAGACATGTTGCACTCTTTTTAAACTAAGTAATGTGGGTTATGTTATCACTTGAAAAAGTTATAATTTGTTATAATTATACTGAATTTAATAAACAATTTTCAAATGTCATTGTTCCTCAAAGGAACCATTGTTAGACACGTGTTAAGAAAAGCCAGATCCAAATATGTTTAAGAACTATAGATCAACTTTTAATTTACAGTTTCTTTTCTTTCGAAGCGTTCAGAGAAAATTCTAACAATATAACTTGGAACTTATCGTAATAATGCAACCTTTTGATAAATATGAACTTAGCTTTTTTCCAGGTCACAACACGAAAACTGCTTTAAATTATGTTATTAATGGCACGCTCATCTTTTCCAACAGAGGAAATTACACAGTTAATTGTATGCTTTAACACTTAAATTCTGTATGAGTATTTGCTAATCATAGGATTTTACATAACTGGTTTGGAAATTTAGATGGCCTATCATGCACCGTTCTTAGGTGGTTTACTTTAGACTTTTCAAATAATTTTCAATATGTGTGAAAGTCTGAAGATAGCTCTGCCTCATTGGTGTCTAAAATTAGAATGGCATCCCCTAGGGTTAAGTGTTGAAACCCTTTCTCTTCCCTATACACTGTTTGTTGCCACTATGAGATGTAATTCTAAAACACATGTTAATGTTCATTCATATGATAATGACATGTCCATCCATCCATTATCCAACCCGTATATCCTAACTACAGGGTCATGGGGTCTGCTGAGCCAATCCCACCTCATTTGTCAAAGCATTTAATTAAGGCTGAGGATTCATTATTTTAGCATAATATACTCTTGGTGAAGCTACTGTTGATAATGTTGTTCCAATATTTTCTGAATTTGCTTTTCAATCCATTGTGATTGCTTTTGATTTTCCATTACTAAGCTTTTTCCCAATTCTTTCTTTTCTGTTTGTACATTGTAAGAGATGGTTGGCAGCTCAACCCGGCTGGGACGCCCCTGCAATGGAAGGATGGGGGAAGGCAGATTTTCAAGGACACTGCATCCCCCAAAATGCTAGATGGCAGCTCTCCTGGAGTGTAACAGTGCCCCAGATTCCCACAGAGCATCCTGGGACTTGGAATTCGGTTTCTCAGCCCTTTTGGGTACCGTAGGTGCTGTCAGGAGGAGCTGTGAGAGGACCAGAGGAGCCATGCCTCATCCATAGCCCGGAAGTACTCCCAAATCACAAGGCCAGGAGCCCTGAAGTACTTCCGGGCTGATTAAAGATCTTTAAATCTCTGTCTGACCTGGAAGTGCTGATAAGTCACGTGGACAGAAGAGCAAAAGTATTTCTGGGTCAAGGACTATTTAAAGGGCTGCTGAAGACCCAGCAAGCAAGCCAGAGTTGTGAGGTAGAAGACAGCGCTTTCTGGGAGGTGTGTCAATTTATTCTTTATTTAATTGTTTATGGTGGCTGTGGTGCTTGAAAGGCACTTTTCAAAGAAGAAAACTATTAAAAGTCTTCTGGGTGCTTTTACTTTGTACCTTTGATCTTGATTCTCGATGAGCTTCAACAGGTAGTCACCTGACATGTTTTATTTCAGGTGACTACCTGTTGAAGCTCATCGAGAATGCTCAAGAGTGCAAAGCAGTAATCAGAGCAAAGGATGGCTATTTTGAAGAAACTAGAATATAAAACATGTTTTCAGTTATTTCACCTTTTTTTGTTAAGTACATAATTCCACATGTGTTCATTCATAGTTCTGATGCCTTCAGTGAGAATCTACCAATGTCAATGGTCATGAAAATAAAGAAAACACATTGAATGAGGCGGTGTGTCCAAACTTTTGGCCTGTACTGTAGGTAAAGTTTGTTCCAAACTAAAAAAAAGAAGAAAATTAAAAACATTTTGTTTGTATAACCTTCTCATGTTTGTGACTAAAAGTAAAAATCAGGCTACATACTGTATATAGGAGGGAGGCAAAGAACAAAGCCAGGACAGATGAACAGAGTAAAAGATCAGCAGTCATTAGACAAGACAAATAAGAGATTAAAAGGTTATTTGACCATTTACTGTTGAAGAAAGGTATGATCTAAGCCTAAGAATGATCTTAGCATCTTCTGTTTCTGTTTTTCTTTGAAAGATCTCCTTAAAGCCCTGTGAAAGAATACAAACAGAGTGAAATGTTCTGTAACAGGCTTTTGTAAAGTATTTGATTTTAACAACTCAAATGTGCTTCCTAAAATTATTTGAAAACTGTCTCCAGACACTTGTGCAGATGGATAGACACTTTATAAAATGCAGTAAAGAAGTTACTTTTACTGGCAGCATTCCCATTGTGTAATATTCAACTTTATAGGACTGCATTGTTTGTCACTGGGCAATATCTGATATAGCAGCAGCTAAATCACTTGCAAATATATCACAAACTATACCATAAAGAGGGGTTCTAGTAAAATGGCTCAGAACATGTTTTTGGGAAATTTTATCATTTTTGATGGCTTCTAGATTAATTTCAATTCTAGATTATGTCCGGTTGAGCTATTTTAAATCATCATTTAAAAATATGAGTGACTTAAGTTCATACCTGTTTTAGACAGCATGATAATACACTTTATTTAAAACTAGTAGGGGTACATAACTGGTGCTGCCCAGAGTGCAGGTGTGATCACTTAAAATATCCCTTAGGGTGAAAAATTTTGCCCAACCAAACAAAACTTTCACTGAAAAACTCACCAGGGGGAACAACTTTGCATAATTGTGTCAAATCCCGAAAATGTCTTTGTTGTGTTCCTTCCAACTCCAACAAATAATAACTACTGAAACACCGGTTAACTCAACATGTACTTTTTACTCAATAACAGACGTGTGATACCGACACTTCCTTTATGCAAATTTGGGTATTAACATTGCTACTTAACAAAGGCAAGTTATATAACAGTCTCCAGGGGCTTCATGTATGAACGGGTGCGTGCGCACAGAAATGTTTGTGAGAACTTTTCCATGTTCAAATCGTGATGTATAAAACCTACACTTGGCGTAAAGCCACGCGACTTTTCCACGGTACCTCATACCTTTGTCAGACGCAAAGTTCTCCGCTTGGTTTTGCAGACTGGCGGCACCCAGCGTCAAAGCAGTGCTATTGTTCCTGTGTGGTTACTCTTTATTTTCCTGACACGGCTTTATAAATACACTGAAACTAACTGCATATTGTTTATTAGTGTAATGCATCTGATTGTAATTAACTTGTAACAATATAATGGTCCAGGGAATAGCCATAGTATTCCAAATACCATAACTGCTTTAGCGTTGTTACTTTCACTGCACTTCTTCTTCTTCTTCTTCTTTTTCAGCTGTTTCTGTTAGGAGTTGCCACAGTGGATCATCTTTTTCCATATTACTCTCACTGTACCACTCGGAGTATTTATATCACTGTATCTGAATGTGAATTACAGCAGCAGCTGATCGGAAAGAGAAATTATCGGTATGCAGCATCAAGCACACACTGTCTCAGCCACGGCAAAACATTTCAAAGCCTTTCCTGTATGGGTCCTCATGGTTCAGAAACAGTTTCATCCAAAGAACTTTAAACGCACTCAATCAATTGCTCCTTGTAGAACTATCTGTACTTATAAGTGGAATTACCTCACTGTAAACTTGCACTATAGTTATAACATTGCACAACCTGAGCCACTTTATATAAAGCGTAGATTTACATATATGATGACAATATCATTTTTAAGATGAAATGCAGCAAAATATGTTTATTATATTATACAGATAAAAATTTAACTTCATTTAAATAACCTATATTCTTCACTGAGACTGGCGTGAAGGATAGAATAATTAAACATGTACTACGAAGATATTTCAATGTTCCTTAAATTAAGAATCGGCGCTCTAAGCTTACAGATGGCTTAACATCTATTACAGAGCTGATTGTGTGGCGATCAGTTACTTGGAGAAAGAAAAGCAAGGACTGCAGTGACGGCTACGCCAATATATATTGAATATAAAACAGAAAGAGAAAACAACGACAGCTAAAAACGCAGCAGCAAATTTCGACAAAAGTTAAACGCTTGTGTCATGAGCACGAGGCGGCTATGCAGTGTCCGCAAAGGATGTGGCCATCCACCGTGCATAAGATACCATATTGACATTTGCGGGTGAAGGGGCCACCGATTCTTTCTCTGCCCAGGGCCGCCACAAGCCTAGAAACGCCCATGAGTACTGCTGCAATAAATAATTTCATTGAAGGTCGCGCACAATCACTGCGCCGTAAAACCCATGTTTAATAACGTGCTTTAACTCCTATCATCATGAAAATGATATCACGTATACATCTCAGTATTTTAGTTATTCAGAGAGCTGTAATATTATGAATGTAATGGATTCTGTGTCCAGTCAGAGGAAGAGTGATTCACACACATAGAACACATTGAAGATCAAATACAAAACAAAGCATTTAACGTGCTACTTTAATTACGATGTGATCTGAGAAACTGGTTATTTAAACGATTTTAAGATGACGTTTATGATGTTCTACTTTAATGACAAAATAAACTACATGATTAAAGTGGAAATTTCGAGATTGAAGTTGACATTTCGTGCTTTTTTCCCCACTGTGTACCTTTTTTCTCTGTACCCTAATAAGCTTTCATATGACACTCACACAGTGGGCTACGACTTGCCTTTTCACGGCAACTTTCATATCTGACAACTTCATTTTTATTTCTGGCACTGTGCAACTTTGTGATCAACTTCCTTCTGTTGATTATACCACGGTTTAAATAAACAAATAGTATGTTTTTCCTTTAACTCCACTTGGTATTCGCTGAAATTCTTATATTTTCCCCAATGCTTTTCCCATTGTCTTTTCACAGAAGGCTGAGCTTAAGGGCGAATTATATTGATTTGCATATTCAAAGAGGCATAATTCTGAGAGGAGTTTGGATGGGACAGAAGGCACGTGCACAAGCGCTACTTTTTACACTGACCGGGATTTATGGAGCGGAAGAACGCAGATGTTGGAGTACACACAGATTCCTACATCTGGATTTTTCTGTGCGTAAGCACATTTCGGCTTTTGTGCTTACGTCATGTTATAGTGTGAATTCTAAGCACGGCGTTATACATGAGGCCCCATGTGTGCTTCCCTAGTAAAACAAAAGTAAAGTCACTAAGTAAAGCTTCCCAAGGGGAAAATAATTGGAACAAAATGTAGCTTAGTGTTTTGTCAACACCACACAGAAACGTTCCAATATGCACCACTGTTTTGCTAACGACAAACACATATATATCTCATACTCAACTGTCCAAAGGGGTGGGACTGCTGACGAAGAATGTAAAAAAGGCTGCTTCGATATCAGTGTTTGCAGACATGGCACTTAGTGAGAACTTTGGTGGCATCTCCCAGCTGCTTTATCTCTTTGCCTACCTCTGCCTCAGAGGCAACTCATATGCCTACTATCCACCATTTCTGTGAGGCTCGCTGGCAACCACACACCTAGGCAGATGGACTGTAGCAGCCAGAAGACTCGTCTAAAGTGCTCTAACATAGCAATCATGGAGCTGCTTTTATGCCAGCTTCTCCTGGTAGTCCCGTCCTCCTCAGACAAGTCTTGACCACCAGCAGAGCTTGTCCCTCTTAGGTTCAGACCCAGCTGTGCTACGCTGCTATTTCCCCAGTACACCTGGGTAGCTCTCACGTCGGTTGAAAAACACTGATGCAGTTAGGTCCATAAATATTTGGACAGAGACAACTTTTTTCTAATTTTGGTTCTGTACATTACCACAATAAATTTTAAATGAAACAACTCAGATGCAGCTGAAGTGCAGACTTTCAGCTTTAATTCAGGAATTAAAATTAAATTCGTGAACAAAATGATTGTATAAAAATGTGAGGCAACTAAAGCATTTCTTTAACACAATCCCTTCATTTCAGGGACTCAAAAGTAAATGGACAAATTAAATAAATGGAAATAAAATGTTCATTTCTAATACTTTGCTGGCAATGACAACCTGAAGTCTTGAACTCATGGACATCACCAGATGCTGGGTTTCCTCCTTTTTAATGCTCTGCCAGGTCTTTACTGCAGCGGCTTTCAGTTGCTGTTTGTTTGTGTTATGCGTTGCTGAGTTCACCAGTGTTTGCTTTCTTTCTCAGGATGTACCAAACTGTAGATTTTGCCACTTGTAATATTGTAGCAATTTCTCGGATTGTTTTTTTCTGTTTTCGCAGCTTAAAGATGGCTTCTTTCACCTGCATGGAGAGCTCCTTTGACCGCATGTTGTCTGTTCACAGCAAAATCTTCCACATGTAAGCACCACATCTCAAATCAACTCCAGGCCTTTTATCTGCTTAATTGATAATAACATAACAGACTTGCCCACACCTGCCCATGAAATAGCCTTTGAGTCAATTGTCCAATTACTTTTGAGCCCCTGAAATGAAGGGATTGTGTTAAAAACATACTTTAGTTGCCTCACATTTTCATGCAATCGTTTTGTTCACCCCACTGAATTAAAGCTGAAAGTCTACACTTCAACTGCATCTGAGTTGTTTCCTTTAAAATTCATTGTGGTAATGTACAGAACCAAAATTAGAAAAAAGTTGTCTATGTCTAAATATTTATGGACCTAACTGTATACAGTAGCCTATGGTGCAAAATTTGGCAGAGAGGTGTTCAATGGTGTGAAATTCCATACAAGACAAACAAAAATAATGCACGTTAAGCTTTACATATTATACATGGACTATAGATTCACTGACTATAGACATATATATGTATATGGACACACAAAATAAAACAACAACAACAACAACATTTATTTATATAGCACATTTTCATACAAATAATGTAGCTCAAAGTGCTTTACATGATGAAGAAAAGAGAAATAAGAGACAAAGAATTAGAATAAGACAACACTAATTAACATGGAATAAGAGTAAAGTTCGATGGTCAGGGAGGACAGAAAAAACAAAAAAAAAAACTCCAGTCGGCTGCAGAGAAAAAATAAAATTTGCAGGGGTTCCAGGCCATAGGACCGCACAGTCCCCTCTGGGCATTCTACCTAACATTAATGAACTCTTTGTATTTAAGGTTCTCTTGGAAGGACTTGATTATGATGGTTATGTAGACTTCTGGCTTTTAATCCATCAATGTAGGACAACATGGTGCTTTGATTAGGTGGTGATGGCGCAGATCGCCACCACAAAAAACCGGGGAAAGAAACAGAAGAGAGAGTAGGGGTCATTATGGATTTTATAGCCATCATGAATAGTTATTATAATGAATTGAATACACAGAGTATCAGATTTAGATGAAGGTAAAGTTATCAGAAAGCCATGTTAAAGTAATGTGTTGTTAGCATTTTTTAGGTGCATAACAGCAGAAGGCTTTCTCACCATTTCTTTAAAGTTTTGCTCTTGGAATTCTAAGCAGACACTCACTTGAGGATCTAAGGTTACGATTTGGAATATAAGGTGTCAGACATTCAGATATATAAGATGGAGAGATTATTTAGGGCTTATGTACACCATAAGCAGTATTTTAAAGTCAATTCTGAATGACACAAGTAACCAGTGTCGTGACATCAAAACTGGAGAAATGTGCTCAGATTTTCTTTTCCTAGTTAGGATTCTAGCAGCTGCATTCTGCACTTGTTGCAAATGATTTATATCTTTTTTGGGTAGTCCTGAGAGGAGTGCATTACAGTAGACAACTGAAAACAAAAGTGTGAACTAATTTCTCAGCATCTTTCAGTGATATAAGAGGTCTAACTTTTGCAATATTTCTTAAGTGCAAAAATGCTGTCCTAGTGGTCTGAGATACAGGATAGAGTCTTGTGGAACACCATATAGGATATCATGTGTCTTTGAGTTGTAATTACCACAACTAACAAAGACTTTTCTACCTGCCAGGTAGGATTCAAACCAATTTAAGACACTGCCAGAGAGGCCCACCCATTGACTAAAGCGATTTCTAAGAATGTTGTTATCAATGGTGTCAAATGCAGCACTCAGATCTAAGAGGATGAGAACAGATAAATGGCCTCTGTCTGCATTTACCTGTTTACCCGTTTACTACTTTAACGAGTGCAGTTTCTGTGCTGTGATTTGTTCTAAAACCTGACTGAAATTTATCAAGAATAGCATGTTTATTGAGGTGGTTATTTAACTGTATAATGACTGCCTTCTCTAAAATTTTACTTAAGAAAGGGTTAGAAATGGGTCTAAAATTTTCAAAAGCAGAGGGGTCAAGATTATTTTTCTTGAGTAGGGGTTTAACTACAGCAGTCTTAAGACAGTCTGGGAAGATCCCTGTATCTAATGACGAGTTTACTATGTCAAGAATATTATCAATTAGCACGCCTGATACTTCTTTGGAAAACCTTGTTGGTATTGGGTCAAGGACGAGGTGGAGGGTCTCAGTTGAGAATTATTTTATGTAAATCAGGTAAATCTATCCTGGTGAAAGAATTTAATTTGTTTATAATGGAGTACTGGGGCTCAGGAGGATCTGCAGTGTTGGGGAGATATACTATGTTATTTCTAATATCATTAATTTTTTGATTGAAGAATACAGCAATAGCCTCACAGGTTTCACTGGAAGTATTTTGGAGGCATTCCTTTTTGTTACCTGGGTTTAACAGATGATCAATCGTGGAGAATAAGACTCTGGAATTACTAGCATTGTTATTTATAATCTTAGAGAAATAGCAGCGCCTCTCAAGACGGACAGTGTTATTGTATTCTGTTATTTTAACTTTTAATATTTCATAGTGGATAGTTAGTTTAGTCTTCCTCCATTTACGCTCAGCTCTACAGCATGTTCTCTTTAAATCACACACTCTTTGGGTCTTCCATGGTATAACAATGCTAAAGATTTTTAACTGTCTTTTCAGGTACAACTATGTCAACAGCAGCTCTTAACTTAGTATTAAATTTTCCACCTTACTACTTACATATTCCTTGCTATTGTAGCACTATAAATGGACTGATTGCTTAGAATTACTGTAAGTTTTAAGTCTGCTGATGAATCAGAGAAGCGTTTTTTAACAATATGCTTCTCATGAATGTTTTCTATCATTACTTCTATATTAAATAGTAAAAGAAAATGGTATGATAGACCAATATCAATGACCTGCTTTACATCAACTTTTAGTCCTTTGGTAATTACTAAGTCTAACGTATGACCTGCTTTATGTGTAGGCTGATTAACGAGCTGTCACAAATAAAAAGAGTCTAGGAGGTTAATGAATTTTTTAACTTTTCGGTCACACTGACTATCGATATGAAACTTAAAGTCACAGACGATTAAGAGCATGTCATAGTTTGTAATTAAATTGACATTAAGTCTGAGAATTCCTCAAAGAAAGATGCATTGTATTTAGGAGGTCTATACACAGATACTATAAACTGAGAATCTCCATGAATAATAATGGCAGATACTCAAAGGACTTGAATTTACCAAAACTGACATCTTTACACTTTAACCAGCATAAGTAGATGTTTGCCAAGCCTCCACCCTTCTTTCCCTGGCAGTAAAACTGTAATCGGAGGCAGATTCGATTAAAACAGCCGTGCCATTTGAGCTAAGCCATGTTTCACTTAGTGCAATAAAATCAATTTTTCTATCACTAATAAAATCGTTGATAAAAAAACGTCTTGCTAGTTAATTAGTACATTTAATAGTGCCATATTTAAGTTTTCGGAGGAGAAGAGCTGAATTCTATGTGTGTTATTGGTGTCTGGAACAGAAACTAAGTTATTTTTGTTAGCGCCACTCTGTGTGTATTTTTATTTAATCTATAATCTGTTGTTATAGTTTTAATACGTTGTTCAACTAAAGTAGTAATTGTAATTAAATTATTCGTGTTTATGCCGCACTGTCTAGATTTTTTACGTGCATTAAGATTGGTTATTAGAGTATTAATGTTTGCACTTTTATGGAAGACTTTGTTAAGCAATTATCATGTTCTAGCAAAGTATTAGCATTACGGAAGTGGTTTAGAGTAGAAATAGACAGTCAAGAGAGACCAATTACCTTAGTGATGTTTTCATAGAGGACCCGGGTGCCGAATCTATTCGGATGCGGCCATCCCGCTTGAAGAAACGCGGCTTTTCCCAAAAGAGGTCCCAGTTGTTGATGAACCCGATGTCTTGATTCTTGCAGAAGCCTCTCAGCCAGTTGTTTAATCCCAGCAGACGACTGTAGATATTCATTTGATCGTCTAACGAGGTAGTGGACCCCAGATGTTCTTATGCCGATGGGGTCCTCTTCGTGTCTTTAATTAGTGCTGCAAAGTCAGCCTTGAGAATTTCCGACTGTTGGTGCCTCACGTCGTTTATGCCGGCATGTAATATAATGGATCCCACTGCCCTGTTCTTGTGCTTCTCGTAGACGGTCTGCGCACATCTCATCACATCTCGGACACGAGCACCGGGAAAACAAGAAACAAAAGATTTTTGATTAGGGCATGTGATATTGAGATTTCTTACAATCGAATCATCCATTATGATTACATCACCCGGGGTTGAAGGCAAACTGGGGACACGGAAAGGGTCGAACCGGTTCTGGGTCAAGATGCTCACCTGTGCCAATGGAGCTGTTCTAGCCTTGAACCCCCACCTGCATTGCTGAAATACGGCGAGGTCTTCATCAGTGGCGTCGGCGCACCAGCGAAGCGCGGGGGTAAAGCATACTTGTCCTTGGTGGTGAGCGGCACAACATGGAGTTGATGTTACTGAAACCGGCATGTAACGTCGATTTCAGATGGCGAGGGTGGTATTTCCAGCAGCTGAGCCTTCAAATTCCTAAGGTACCTTCGTCTGGACAGGAGTTTCTGGATCTGTTTGTCGAGAGCCAGGAGTTCTTCTACGACAACGGCATCGTGATTCATCTCACTGTCAGTCATTATCTGCTACTGCTTCTACTTCTGCTTCATGCCCTAGGAAAGAATGAGAGAGACACAAAAAAAAAACCACAGAGCAAAAATTTACCAAGATTTAATCACTTCAACAACAACAACAACATTTATTTATATAGCACATTTTCATACAAACAGTAGCTCAAAGTGCTTTACATATTAAAGAATAGAAAAATGAAAGACATAATTATAAAAAATAAATCAACATTAACATCGAGTAAGAGTAAGGTTCAATGGCCAGGGGACAGAAAAACAAAAAAACTCCAGACGGCTGGAGAAAAAATAAAATCTGTAGGATTCCAGACCATGATACCGCCCAGTCCCTCTGGGCATTCTACCTAACATAAATGAAACAGTCCTCTTTGGATTTAGGGTTCTAAACTTGGCATTTTATTTTTGTGGAGTGCAGATATTCTTCCTGTTCCTGTTGCAAATGGTATCTCACTCTCTCTGTCCCTCTGTCTCTGTTATTCTTTTGACAGAAAAAGGATCATGGACAAAGGTAGACAATTAAATATAAAATACAGGTCTGACCCCATCTTTATTTTGTTTAAGAATCATGGTTTCTCTAGTCACTCACCTTGTAAAGCAATATATTGAAATTTCTGACTCCCACTTCTGTAATTATTTCTGCTTTTCTGGGTCAGGCCAGACTACAGTTGCATACCAGGAAAAGGTGGGAGCGGAGGATGCCATCATCTACTGTATATGCTACATCAATCCCTCTCCCACTTGGACAGAGGCAGAGGCGCTGTAAGAATTATGTTTCTGGACTCTCTAGCGCCTTCAACACCATCCAACCTCTGCTCCTTAGCGACATGCTGACAGAGATTAACATTATACAAAGTTATTGTCTGTTTTACCTGCATTTTTATCACTCTTCAATTTAATATTGTTTTTTATCAGTATGCTGCGGCTGGAGTATGTGAATTTACCCTTGGGATTCATAAAGTATCTATCTATCTATCTATCTATCTTCATACCTGGTGGCATGGATCGTGGACTATCTTACAGACAGATCTCGGGAACAGCAGGTTTGATATTGTGGTCAGCAACACAGGAGCCCGAGGACTGTACTTCCTCGGTCCTGTTCAGCCTATATACATCGGACTTCCAATACAACTCGGAGTCCTGCCACGTGCAAAATTTCACTGACGACACTGCTATCGTGGGCTGCATCAGGAGTGGGCAGGAGGAGAAGTATAGGAACCTAATCGAGGACTTTGTTAAATGGTAAGCTGCTGGTGGATTTTAGGAAGACCAGGCCCCTCATGGACCCCGTGATCATCAGAGGTGACTGTGTGCAGAGGTGCAAACCTATAAATACCTGGGAGTGCAGCTGGATGCTAAATTGGACTTGACTGCCAATACTGATGCTCTGTGCAAGAGAGGACAGAGCCGACTATACTTCCTTAGAAGGCTGGCGTCTTTCAACATCTGCAATAAAATGCTGCAGGTGTTCTATCAGCGTTATGGCGAACGCCTCTTCTACGCGTGGTGTGCTGGGAAGGCAGCATAAAGAAGAGGGACCTCACGTCCTGGACAAATTGGAGGAAGGCAGGCTCATTGTAGGCACCGGAGATGGACAGTTTGACATCCGTGGCATAACGACGGGTGCTGAGCAGGCTCCAGTCAATCATGGAGAATCCAATGCATCCATCATCTCCAGACAGAGGAGCAGCTTCAGCGACAGACTGCTGTCACTGTCCTGCTCCACTGACAGACTGAGGAGATCATTCCTCCCACACTATGCATTCTTCACTTCCACCCACGGGGGTAAACGTTAACATTATACAAAGTTATTGTTTGTTATACCTGTATTTTTATCACTCTTTAATATTGTTTTTTATCAGTATGCTGCCATGTTTGTTTTCAGTGATACCTTTTGCTTATTGCTCGTCAACATTTGAAAAACATCCATTGGAATTTAAGTCATTGTCACCCTCCTATAGAAATGGCAGACACGAAAAAACGATAATAGTTCATATTAGAAAAAAAAACTTTACATTTTGCAGCTCTCGATTGCGGCAAAAAGAAAAAGATGTCAGTGAATTTGGAATTTTGCCATCAATGCTGTTAACTCTCTTGAAAGACTGAGCAAAACAAAAAGAAAAATCTCGGGTTGCAAACGTATGTGAACTGCTGCATTTGAAGACTTTGAAAAAGCAGTTTTTATGTGGTTCAGTGATGCTCATTCAAGAAACATTCCAATGAATGCAGCACTCATTCAAGAAAATGTAAGGTGTAAACTCTCTTGGGACCTCCTACAACTGGACAACATGCCGAAGATCGTCTCGAAGTCCGATCTCCACGTTTATGTGTTGCCGGGGCAACAGCAGGCTCAAAGCTATGCTGCATCTCTCAACCATGGTAGCTCTACGCCAAAGCAAACAGAAAAAATATCGGTGGGTAATGCAAGGTACATTGTAAATGCAGATAACAGGTTTTACTTGGTAACTGATCTGGCCACAACCTGACTACTGTGTCTGTGTATAGCAGAGTGGCTGATCACGCTACAATAAATAAGTGTGCCATTCCTGTTTCAAGCTGAATAAACCTGGTTTTGCTAAAGTACTTAGGCTAAGCCTCGTGTTTTGGGGTGCAAGACAGGGACTTATAGCACGACCCTGATCTTTTATGATTTGCTTCTGTGTCACTTCACCGCAGCGCTATAAGCCTGATGTTGCCCTGCCCCGGCAACAGACAAACAATCTTCCACAGACGCTGCAATTGCTCTTCGGGACGCACTTCAACCGTTCCCGTTGGGTAGGGAGAGGGTGGTCTCAAAAGAGTTCAGAAACCTCACAATATGAAGAAGAAAAGGATGATTCAGCTCCTGATTGATAATTGTGCTGCCCACAAAATGCTTCTACGTTTAGATAATGTTTGCGTTGAATTCCTCTATCCAACTGCACAGCAGTGCTTCAGCCAATAGATTTGGGTATCATTTGCACCCTGAAAGTGTATTATTGAAAGGAAATGCTGAGAAAAATTCTCGTCAGCATAACTTGTAGGCAGGAGGAGATTAAAATTAACTCAAAAGAAGCTATTGAAATGATTGCAAACAACTGGACGCAAGTTAAAGAAAGCACTATAGTAACAAATACAAAATCTCATAACAACGAAATTTTCGTACAACAAAATACTTTTTAGGTCCCTAGGAATTCATTGTAACAGAATTTAACCTGTATATATCCAGTGTTTCAGCTATACATTTCCAAGCATTTTGGTTTAAATTGTAGCATTATTATTAGTGGAACCTCGTTCCGAATCCATAATTTATTCCAAACTCTGGTCAAACCGAGTTGAGTCGAATGGAATTTCATAGGATTGTATGTAAACATTAATTTCTCAGAGTGTTTTATCTTTCTTGGGGGGTCCTCTCTTCGTCAATTAGTGCTGCAAAGTCAGCCTTGAGAATTTCCGACTGTGGTGCCTCACGCGTATGCCGCATGTAATATAATGGATCCCACTGCCCTGTTCTTGTGCTTCTCGTAGACGGTTCGCAATCTCATCACATCTCGGACACGAGCACGGAAAACAAGAAACAAAAGATTTTGATTAGGGCATGTGATATTGAGATTTCTTACAATCGAATCATCCATTATGATTACATCACCCGGGTTGAAGGCAAACTGGGGACACGGAAAGGGTCGAACCGGTTCTGGAGTCAAGATGCTCACCTGTGCCAATGGAGCTGTTCTAGCCTTGAACCCCACCTGCATTGCTGAAATCTGGCGAGGTCTTCATCAGTGGCGTCGGCGCACCAGCGAAGCGCGGGGGTAAAGCATACTTGTCCTTGGTGGTGAGCGGCACAACATGGAGTTGATGTTACTGAAACCGGCATGTAACGTCGATTTCAGATGGCGAGGTGGTATTTCCAGCAGCTGAGCCTTCAAATTCCTAAGGTACCTTCGTCTGGACAGGAGTTTCTGGATCTGTTTGTCGAGAGCCAGGAGTTCTTCTACGACAACGGCATCGTGATTCATCTCACTGTCAGTCATTATCTGCTACTGCTTCTACTTCTGCTTCATGCCCTAGGAAAGAAATGAGAGAGACACAAAAAACCACAGAGCAAAATTTACCAAGATTTAATCACTTCAACAACAACAACAACATTTATTTATATAGCACATTTTCATACAAACAGTAGCTCAAAGTGCTTTACATATTAAAGAATAGAAAAATGAAAGACATAATTATAAAAATAAATCAACATTAACATCGAGTAAGAGTAAGGTTCAATGGCCAGGGGACAGAAAAACAAAAAACTCCAGACGGCTGGAGAAAAAATAAAATCTGTAGGGATTCCAGACCATGATACCGCCAGTCCCTCTGGGCATTCTACCTAACATAAATGAAACAGTCCTCTTTGGATTTAGGGTTCTAAACTTGCATTTTATTTTTGTGGAGTGCAGATATTCTTCCTGTTCCTGTTGCAAATGGTATCTCACTCTCTCTGTCCCTCTGTCTCTGTTATTCTTTTGACAGAAAAAGGATCATGGACAAAGGTAGACAATTAAATATAAAATACAGGTCTGACCCCATCTTTATTTTGTTTAAGAATCATGGTTTCTCTAGTCACTCACCTTGTAAAGCAATATATTGAAATTTCTGACTCCCACTTCTGTAATTATTTCTGCTTTTCTGGGTCAGGCCAGACTACAGTTCGCATACCAGGAAAAGGTGGGAGCGGAGGATGCCATCATCTACTGTATATGCTACATCAATCCCTCTCCCACTTGGACAGAGGCAGTGGTGCTGTAAGAATTATGTTTCTGGACTTTTTAGCGCCTTCAACACCATCCAACCTCTGCTCCTTAGCGACATGCTGACAGAGATTAACATTATACAAAGTTATTGTCTGTTTTACCTGCATTTTTATCACTCTTCAATTTAATATTGTTTTTTATCAGTATGCTGCGGCTGGAGTATGTGAATTTACCCTTGGGATTCATAAAGTATCTATCTATCTATCTATCTATCTTCATACCTGGTGGCATGGATCGTGGACTATCTTACAGACAGATCTCGGGAACAGCAGGTTTGATATTGTGGTCAGCAACACAGGAGCGCCGCAGGGGACTGTACTTCCTCCGGTCCTGTTCAGCCTATATACATCGGACTTCCAATACAACTCGAGTCCTGCCACGCTCAAAATTTCACTGACGCGACACTGCTATCGTGGGCTGCATCAGGAGTGGCAGGAGGAGAAGTATAGGAACCTAATCGAGGACTTTGTTAAATGGTAGCTGCTGGTGGATTTTAGGAAGACCAGGCCCCTCATGGACCCCGTGATCATCAGAGGTGACTGTGTGCAGAGGGTGCAAACCTATAAATACCTGGGAGTGCAGCTGGATGCTAAATTGGACTTGACTGCCAATACTGATGCTCTGTGCAAGAGAGGACAGAGCCGACTATACTTCCTTAGAAGGCTGGCGCCTTTCAACATCTGCAATAAAATGCTGCAGGTGTTCTATCAGACGGTTATGGCTAACGCCTCTTCTACGCGTGGTGTGCTGGGAAGGCAGCATAAAGAAGAGGGACGCCTCACGCCTGGACAAATTGGTGAGGAAGGCAGGCTCTATTGTAGGCACGGAGATGGACAGTTTGACATCCGTGGCATAACGACGGGTGCTGAGCAGGCTCCTGTCAATCATGGAGAATCCAATGCATCCATCATCTCCAGACAGAGGAGCAGCTTCAGCGACAGACTGCTGTCACTGTCCTGCTCCACTGACAGACTGAGGAGATCATTCCTCCCCCACACTATGCGACTCTTCACTTCCACCCACGGGGTAAACGTTAACATTATACAAAGTTATTGTTTGTTATACCTGTATTTTTATCACTCTTTAATATTGTTTTTTATCAGTATGCTGCCATGTTTGTTTTCAGTGATACCTTTTGCTTATTGCTCAGTCAACATTTGAAAAACATCCATTGGAATTTAAGTCATTGTCACCTCCTATAGAAATGGCAGACACGAAAAAACGATAATAGTTCATATTAGAAAAAAAAACTTTACATTTTGCAGCTCTCGATATGCCAAAAGAAAAAGATGTCAGTGAATTTGGAATTTTGCCATCAATGCTGTTAACTCTCTTGAAAGACTGAGCAAAACAAAAGAAAAATCTCGGTTGCAAACGATGTGAACTGCTGCATTTGAAGACTTTGAAAAGCAGTTTTTATGTGGTTCAGTGATGCTCATTCAAGAAACATTCCAATGAATGCAGCACCCCATTCAAGAAAATGTAAGGTGTAAACTCCTTGGGACCTCCTACAACTGGACAACATGCGAAGATCGCCTCAAGTCCGATCTCCACGTTATGTGTTGCCGGGCAACAGCAGGCTCAAAGCTATGCTGCATCTCTCAACCATGGTGCGCCTCTCGCCAAAGCAAACAGAAAAAATATCGGTGGGTAATGCAAGGTACATTGTAAATGCAGATAAAGGTTTACTTGGTAACTGATCTGGCCACAACCTGACTACTGTGTCTGTGTATAGCAGAGTGGCTGATCACGCTACAATAAATAAGTGTGCCATTCCTGTTTCAAGCTGAATAAACCTGGTTTTGCTAAAGTACTTAGGCTAAGCCTCGTGTTTTGGGGTGCAAGACAGGGACTTATAGCACGACCCTGATCTTTTATGATTTGCTTCTGTGTCACTTCACCGCAGCGCTATAAGCCTGATGTTGCCCTGCCCCGGCAACAGACAAACAATCTTCCACAGACGCTGCAATTGCTCTTCGGACGCACTTCAACCGCTTCCGTGGGTAGGAGAGGGTGGTCTCAAAGAGTTCAGAAACCTCACAATATGAAGAAGAAAAGGATGATTCAGCTCCTGATTGATAATTGTGCTGCCCACAAAATGCTTCTACGCTTAGATAATGTTTGCGTTGAATTCTCTCTATCCAACTGCACAGCAGTGCTTCAGCCAATAGATTTGGGTATCATTTGCACCCTGAAAGTGTATTATTGAAGGAAATGCTGAGAAAATTCTCGTCAGCATAACTTGTAGGCAGGAGGAGATTAAAATTAACTCAAAAGAAGCTATTGAAATGATTGCAAACAACTGGACGCAAGTTAAAGAAAGCACTATAGTAACAAATACAAAATCTCATAACAACGAAATTTTCGCTACAACAAAATACTTTTTAGGTCCCTAGAATTCATTGTAACAGAATTTAACCTGTATATATCCAGTGTTTCAGCTATACATTTCCAAGCATTTTGGTTTAAATTGTAGCATTATTATTAAGGAACCTCGTTCACTACTCATAATTTATTCCAAAACTCTGGTCGAAACGAAGTTGGTCGGAACCAAGCAATTTCCATAGGATTGTATGTAAATACAATTAATCCGCTCCAGACCGCATGAACTGTATGTAAATATGTAAATATATGTAAAGATTAAGCACAAATACTGTATAGTTAATTACACCATAGAATGCACAGTGTAATAGTAAACTAATGTAAAAACATTGAATAACACTGACACAAACACCCAGGTCCTGCTCAGCTACACGAGCTGCTCGCCGCGCTCTCTCTCTCTGTAGCACACCCCCACTTCAGCCCCTTGTCATGGCAGCGCCGCTTCACGTCTCTTTATCTTAGCACCCCTTCCCCCTCTGTCAGCAGCACACCCAATTTCTTCTGAGCTCGCTCGCTTGGCGCTGCTCTCTCTCTCTCTGAACAGAGTGGAACATTTGAACAAATCTGAACTTTAATAAAAACCAACCACAGGCTACCAAAACATTGCAGGAGTTCATGCTAATAGCCTTATACGACTTCAAGGAACACTTTTTTAAAATGAGTTTTAAGCACATGAAAAAAGGAACATTTGAAAAGAGAAAAGTAACATTGCAACAAATCAGCATTATGAACTAAAAAATTACTTTGAAAAATCCGTAATACAAAAACCAACAAAAAACTAACTTTGCATGAGTCGAGTTCTGCATGAAGTGTTTTCCTTCAGGTGTTTTCTCTTGTGATTTCTTGGGTTTCTGGTGTTTTAGCTGTTTTAGCTGGTGAGAGCGAAAGCCTCATGCATCCATTCCAAAAAGAAAGTCCTTGTGACCCAACCCTTTGTAGTTTTGCCTTCCACATTACTGGCAGTCTGGCTTTGTTTACATTATGCTGCTTGAAAGAGCGAGGGTTTTCAGATTTTTAAATCAGTAAACTTGGTAAACAGTTTTTCCACCTCTTGTAATTTCTTTCTTTACTTCGATTTCAATTTTCTTCAAAACTTTCTTCTCACCACTCTTCACTTGCTTAGAAGCCATAGTTAACTGCAAAAGCTTTTGAAATACTGTAGAGCACAAAGACAGTGCGTCTGACTCAATGAACAGGGAAGCTCTCTGCTTAAATGAAAAAGCCAGGCAGGCACAGCTTGCCTGTTCTCTCTCTCTCTTTCTCTCTCAGCCTGCCTGGCGGGGTGGAGTTGGGGGATGGTTCGCGTGCGCGTACTTTCGCGTGCCTTGAATCCCAACTGACTAAATGGCTGAGCAGCAGATAGACGTAAACGCGTGCAGCAATCTCCCAGCCCCAGCAGGTACACTGGACTAGCTCTATGTCTCTCTCTCTCTCTCCTCTCTCTACCCAGCTGCAGGCAGGCAGTCTGACCGAGAACAATGCAATACATGCGGAAATCATTGGCGCGCACAAACCGAAAGGGAAACTGGCTTGTTCGATGACCGGTGTGTGGTCTGAACCGAGGCAAAGTTTGGCAAACTTTTTGGTCGGGAACCGAGTTGTACGTGAACCGAGACGTTCATGAACCGAGGTTCCACTGCAATATGATTTTTATGTTATCTTAACATTTTAATTACATTTGATTGCATTAGACCCATAGCTATAGGATACCATTTATAGCAATCTTAAACCATACTCATGTAGTTCTCCATATCATTGTAAATACAAAGGCTTTTATTAATGCAAAACTTTTTTTTTTTGCAGAATTAAAAGGATAATTTTACTAAGCTTTGTAACTGAAACAGCAGTTGTTCTGTACAATTTATTTAAAGCATTCCCCATCTTACACCATGCTTCAATAACTGAAATATCAGCTAATTTTACATCCACAAATGTCAGTTATTTTACATGCCCGTGTCTATAAGTAGTGATAGCAAAGTAGGAAATATTGAAATCTTATTTTGCACCATGATAATTTAAACAAGAAAATGTTTTGTTATGTATCTAACACTATCTACATTACAGAGCAACTGCAGGCACATAGATAGAGTATTCTAAATTTCTAGCACGTAGCATACTTTTCAGACTCACACATACCTTGCTACCCTATAAATTGTAAATACCCAAGTAACTTCACAATGGCAAATGAAATAGTTGGGGAACAGCCAGGAAACCCCATTTAATTTGTCAGCTCAAATTAATACCGAATAAACGTGATAAACAAAAATGCCATCCCTGGCTTATAGTTAATGCCTTTTAAGGCAATCCCTTTTAATGCGGTTTGTCTAAGAGCAGGTCAGTAAATGGAAATTCCATCCTCATAGGCTCCGGCGCCTCTTTCAAAGCTCGATCGACTTTTATAACACTAGGATCAAAAAGGGGTAGAGTCTCTATTGCATACGTCATGTGCCCTCACCTGGCGCTCTTCTTGGAAGTGTAGTAGGAAGAGACAAAAAGTTGAGGTGCCCCCTCATGTTTCAAAGTGGTATTACCTGCTTGATCTGAGCCATGAAGATGATCCTCAAGCACCCATTCATGACAAAGTAAAGCACTAAGTTTGGGGCCTCATGTTATAACATGATAGTAGAACTCCGCATATAACATGCGTAAGCACAAAAGCGAGAAATGTTAACTACGCACAGAAAAATCCAGATGCAGGAATCTGTGCGTATTCCAACTTCCACGCGCTTCCGCTACATAAATCCCGATCAGTAAAACTAGTGAAAACTAACGCTCGTGCACGCATTATGTAACGCCCAACTCCTCACAGAATTATGCCTCTTTGAATATGCAGTAAGCTCTATAAATAGCCAGCAAGCTCAGCCTTCTGTGAAAAGACAATAAGGAAAAGCCGGGGAAAATATAAGAATTTCAGCGTAATACCAAGTGGAGGCAAAGGAAAAAGCATACTATTTGTTCAAATAAACCGTGGTATAATCAACAAAATCAAAGTTGATCGAGTGACATAGCGTGTTGGAGAAACTTGAAAGCTCACATTCACAAAATCGCATGTGCCGGAAATAAAAAAGAAGTCACATATCAAAGTCATGTGAAAAAGAAGAGTTGTAGCCCACTGTCTGAGTGTCATATGAAAGCTTATTAGGGTACAGAGAAAAAAAGGCACACGGTGGGGAAAAAGCAACGAAATGTCAGCCTTCAATCTGAAATTTCCCACTTTTAATCACGTAGTTTATTTTGTCATTAAAGTAGAACATCATAAACTTCATCTTAAAATCGTTTAATTAACCAGTTTCTCAAATCACATCGTAATTAAAGTAGCACGTTAAATGCTTTGTTTTGTATTTGATCTTCTATATTGCTCTGTGTGTGTGAATCACTACTTGCTTCTAAACCGGCTCTCTTCCTCCAACTGGACACAGAGATCCATTACATTCGTGATATTACAGCTTGAATAACAAATACTGAGATGTATACGGATGTCATTTTCATGATGATAGGAGTTAAAGCACGTTATTAAACATGTGTTTAACTTAGATGAAATAATTTATTGCAGCAGTACTCAGGGGCGTGCTCTAAGCTTGTGGTGGCACTGGGCAGAGGAAGAATCGGTGGTCCTTCACCCGCCGCAGTAAGGTAGCTTATGCACGGTGGATGGCCATGTCCGCTGCAGACACTGGTTAGCAGCTCGTGCTCATGACACAAGCATTTAAGTTTTGCAAATTTGTTGCTCGCTTTTAGCTGTGTTGTTATTTCTCTTTCTGATTTATATTCAATATATATTGGCGTAGCCGCACTGCAGTCAGTGCTTTTCTTTCCAAAAGTGACCGATCGCACACAATCAGCTCTGTAATAGACGTTAAGCCATCTGTAAGCTTAGCCCGATTCTTCAAAACGTGTGAAGAACATTGAAATATCTTTGTAGTACATGTTTAATTATTCTATCCTAACTGACACTCCCAGTGAAGAATATAGATTATTTAAATGAAGTTAAAGTTTTATCTGTATAATTTAATAAACATATTTTGCTGCATTTCATCTAAAATGATATCGCATCATATGTAAATACGCGCTTTATAAAGTGGCTCAGGTTTTGCGATATTATAATTAGTGCAAGTTAACAGTGGGGTGATTGTATTTATAAGTACAAACAGTTCTACAAGGATCACTTGATTGAGTGCATTTAAAGTTCTTGGGATGAAACTGTTTCTGAACCGCGAGGTCCGTGACAGGAATTGCTTTAAAACGTCTGCAGTGGCTGAGACAGCGTGTCCATGAAGCTGTATATAATTTCTTCCGATCAGCTGCTGCTGTGATTCACACTCAGATACAGTGATATAAATACTCCGATGCAGGCAGTGAGAGTAATATGGAAAAGATGATCAGCTGTGGCAACTCCTAACGGAGGAGCTGAAAGAAGAAGAAGAAACTAAGAAGAGGAAGGTGCAGTGAGAGTAACAACGCTTAAATCAGTTATGGTATTTGGAATACTATGGCTGTTCCTGACCATTATATTGTTACAAGTTAATTACAATCAGATGCATTACACTAATAAACAATATGGTTAGTTTCGATGTATTTATAAAGCCGCGCATGAAAATAAGGAGTAATCACACAGGAACAGTAGCACTGCTTTGATGCTGGGTGCCGCCAGTCTGAAAAACCGAAGCGGAGAACTTGCGTACGACAAGGCATGAGGTACCGTGGAAAAGTGCGTGGCTTTACGCCAAGTTTAGGTTTTATACATCGCGATTTGAACGTGGAAAAGTTCTTACGTAACATTTCTGTGCGTACGCACCGTTTATACATGAGGCCCCTGATGTTTTGGGTAAAATAAGTAGCATTTCCTGCTCCATTACGTAAATTAATATCCTTTACTGACTCTTTGCTTTACATAAAATAGAGGTTCCACAATTCTTGTCAATTTCTAACTCATTTTAAAATCATGCATATATTTTTAAAATGGCAGTCATTTTAAAGTATCAAGAGTAAACAACAATATTCAGTATAATGTGCAACTGATTTATGTGGATTCTGTAAGCCTTTTGTTAAATTTCTCCTTTGAACTCAACAAATAATGACTTTGGGAGCGTGAAAATATTTTTTAATACCAACACATAATGATGTTATGAGAGTGAATTTTGTTTCATTTCATACTAATCTGACTTAAGAGTTGGGCCTTTCATAGCAAATGACTTGGGCAGAGACATGAATCAGTCTATCACGTTATAAGTTGCATTTGCAGCTTCCGGACACCTTTTTCCACCCAATAACAAGCTAATTGCCTCCATATTAATCTTTTGTTTTTTTCAAACGGCTAATAGAGCAGATATCAAATAAAACTAAAGCTAACTATCTGCTCTCTTTTTCTTTGAGTTGAACTTGGTGGCATGCATATATTTATCAATTATTCTTCTTCTTCATTTGGCCAATGCCCTTAAACAAGGTGACTATAAAAGCAAACTATAATGTATACAATGTGATTGATTACAAACAAAGTTTGTAATGTAAAAAAGGTTAACAAATGACAGAAATAATATTTAAAGGTAAGAATTGAGAATACCACTAGTAGTCCTTATGACATGTAAAACTAGAGTTAAAAACAAGTCATTAATAATTATTAGAGTTGATGTAAACAGTGGCCTTTTTGCCACATTAAAGTATTCTTGGAAAATGCTCTTCAAACCTTCTTATGTTTAGCTTGGAATAACTACTATATTTCACATAAATTAAAACTGTTGAGTACTCAACCTTTTGGGTTTTGGAGCTTGGGAAGAAAATCTCTTTGTAATTGTGCAAGTGAATTAAAGTAGGCAAAGCTCTTTTGGCGAATGGGTTTTAAAAGCCCACGTTTCTGTAATATGTATAGAAAAGACACCAACACAAGGCTTTAAACAGCAGTCACGCTCAGAAACCAAAACGTGAGTTAACAGCAAATATCGCGATTTCACAGAGAACTTCCTGGTCAAAGGTAAGTATTGTGTTGCATACTTAATTTTAATACCATCGACTCATAAGTGTAACCTCTGAAACATCTCCCCTTTTTTTAACAAACATACATTTGAATAGGTTGTTACAGACACTTCAACTCAATTCTTAAACTCTATTTACTTATGGTAAATTATCTTTAATGTAAACTATATATATAAACAACCCTGCTACCCTCTCATAATAAATTGATTTTGGCTTTATGGACTCTTCCCAGATTCCCTAAAGTTCAGCCAAACAGGGGTTCTGTACAAGCCTCCTAGAATGAGAATATCTTTGAGATGGACTTGTTTTCTGATTGCTGATAGCAGAGAGTGTGAAATGAAGGGGTTTTCTGCATGCAACCTTCTTTACTAAAGTATTGCTCAGCTCCTTTAGTTCCATGTTCTGGTGTTCACAGTCTGGTTGAGGATTATCTGCTGACTCTGCAAGGCTCTCAGTCAGTTTAGATATTGACTCCTATTCATCTGCGTGACCGCTCAGCTCTATGAGACCCTACGTGGTTAGAGATGGTGCAGGGCTCTATTAATGTTTAGCATCTATGAACATGGGGCAACCTTTGCCAGCAAGTTTCTATCCTCCAACACTTTATGCGATTACCTGGCAGTGGCTTCATATGAACTGAATCCTGGGAACCTTCGCATCAAGGGTAAGTACAATGTTGTAGACTTAATTTTAGTACCATATCTTTAACTTTGAAACAGCCCACTGAATAACCAACCACTTAGGTCATAGCTGGTTGTCCGGGATGTACATCTTATATTGTAGTGATCAAGACACAGGCTTTTTTTTAAATGTAGCTAGATCTATAATTTGTCTTTAGGTTTAAATGGGTCTTAGAATCTTAATTGATATGCTCTTTATTAAGTGTATGTTCTGGATACATTGTAGTGTGTTGCTTTGTTTTAAGAAATGTGTGTGAAACATAGGTTTAAAATTTAAAGAATGTGTAGAGAAATGAGAAAATGTCTGAAGGTGAATTACATATCTCATTTTAGTTTGACTTGGGATAACAGAAAGGGCAAGCAAGCCATTCTCGAAGAGAAACAGTTTGATCTTTTAGAGGCAAGTATCAAATACCCATCTAATGTCCCATATTCTCTTCAGTGAAGAAGACAGAGAGGCTCCATTAGACATGTAAGATGGTAAGACAAACAAATATCAATCCTGAACTAGAATAACATAA
>NW_024383923.1:0-21217 GCF_016835505.1 Polypterus senegalus
TTTTCAAAAAGTGAGTTTAAGATGTGAAGTGCACTATGAAAAATAGTTGGGAAACCATCCAAACAGTTCTTAACCATAAGGGTACTGGGATTTTATCATTTAGAACTGTTTTTACCATAGTATTTTGACTTTACACAGCGTTAGAGTTGAAGGTAACCTTATTTCACCATAAACGCGTTTTCAGGGCCTGAAATTCACTTTGTGTACACATGTGACGCCTTGTTTTCCACCAGGAAACTGTTCAAAACAGTTCATTTCTGTAAAAACTATGTCGCGAGATGTGTTTTAAGTGGTTTCACAACATAGAAGTTAAGACTCATTAAATTTAACTCAACTTCAGTTTTTGCCCAATGCAACTCAATAGGAATTTCAAACGTTGAGTTTGAGATGTTGAATTGCACTTTGAAAAACAGTTGGGAAACCATCCAAACAGTTCTTAACCATAAGGGTACTGGGATTTCATCATTTAGAACTGCTTTTACCAGAGTATTTTGACTTTCACAGCGTTAGAGTTGAAGGTAACCTGAATTCACCATAACGCGTTTCAGGGCCTGAAAATAACTTTGTGTACACATGTGTGACGCCTTGTTTTCCACCAGGAAACTGTTCAAAACAGTTCATTTCTGTAAAAACTATGTCATAGATGTGTTTCAAGTGGTTTCACAACATAGAAGTTAAGACTCATTGAGTTTCACTCAACTTCAGTTTTTGTCCATTGCAAGTTAATAGGGATTTCAAAAAGTGAGTTTGAGATGTTGAAGTGCACTTTGAAAAACAGTTGGGAAACCATCCAAACAGTTCTTAACCATAAGGGTACTGGGGATTTCATCATTTAGAACTGCTTTTACCAGAGTATTTTGACTTTACACAGCGTTAGAGTTGAAGGTAACCTTATTTCACCATAACGCGTTTCAGGGCCTGAAATTCACTTTGTGTACACATGTGTGACGCCTTGTTTTCCACCAGGAAACTGTTCAAAACAGTTCATTTCTGTAAAAACTATGTGCAGATGTGTTTCAAGTGGTTTCACAACATAGAAGTTAAGACTCATTGAGTTTCACTCAACTTCAGTTTTGTCCATTGCAAGTTAATGGGATTTCAAAAGGTGAGTTTAAGATGTTGAAGTGCACTTTGAAAACAGTTGGGAAACCATCCAAACAGTTCTTAACCATAAGGGTACTGGGATTTCATCATTTAGAACTGCTTTTACCAGAGTATTTTGACTTTACACAGCGTTAGAGTTGAAGGTAACCTTATTTCACCATAACGCGTTTCAGGGCCTGAAAATCACTTTGTGTACACATGTGTGACGCCTTGTTTTCCACCAGGAAACTGTTCAAAACAGTTCATTTCTGTAAAAACTATGTCGCAGATGTTTTTCAAGTGGTTTCACAACATAGAAGTTAAGACTTATTGAGTTTCACTCAACTTCAGTTTTGGCCTAATGCAAGTCAATGGGGATTTCAAAAGTGAGTTTGAGATGTTGAAGTGCACTTTGAAAAACAGTTGGAAAACCATCCAAACAGTTCTTAACCATAAGGGTACTGGGGATTTCATCATTTAGAACTGCTTTTACCAGAGTATTTTGACTTTCACACAGAGTTAGAGTTGAAGGTAACCTGAATTCACCATAACACGTTTCAGGGCCTGAGAACAACTTTGTGTACACATGTGTGACGCCTTGTTTTCCACCAGGAAACTGTTCAAAACAATTCATTTCTGTAAAAAACTATATCGCAGATGTGTTTCAAGTGGTTTCACAACATAGCAGTTAAGACTCATTGAGTTTCACTCAACTTCAGTTTTTGCCCAATGCAACTCAATAGGGATTTCAAAAAGTGAGTTTAAGATGTGAAGTGCACTTTGAAAAACAGTTGGGAAACCATCCAAACAGTTCTTAACCATAAGGGTACTGGGGATTTCATCATTTAGAACTGCTTTTACCAGAGTATTTTGACTTTACACAGCGTTAGAGTTGAAGGTAACCTTATTTCACCATAACGCGTTTCAGGGCCTGAAAATAACTTTGTGTACACATGTGTGACGCCTTGTTTTCCACCAGGAAACTGTTCAAAACAGTTCATTTCTGTAAAAAACTATGTCGCAGATGTGTTTCAAGTGGTTTCACAACATAGAAGTTAAGACTCATTGAGTTTCACTCAACTTCAGTTTTTGTCCATTGCAAGTTAATGGGGATTTCAAAAGTGAGTTTAAGATGTTGAAGTGCACTTTGAAAAACAGTTGGGAAACCATCCAAACAGTTCTTAACCATAAGGGTACTGGGGATTTTATCATTTAGAACTGTTTTTACCATAGTATTTTGACTTTACACAGCGTTAGAGTTGAAGGTAACCTTATTTCACCATAACGCGTTTCAGGGCCTGAAATTCACTTTGTGTACACATGTGTGACGCCTTGTTTTCCACCAGGAAACTGTTCAAAACAGTTCATTTCTGTAAAAACTATGTCGCAGATGTGTTTCAAGTGGTTTCACAACATAGAAGTTAAGACTCATTAAATTTAACTCAACTTCAGTTTTGCCCAATGCAACTCAATGGGAATTTCAAAAGGTGAGTTTGAGATGTTGAATTGCACTTTGAAAAACAGTGGGAAACCATCCAAACAGTTCTTAACCATAAGGGTACTGGGGATTTCATCATTTAGAACTGCTTTTACCAGAGTATTTTGACTTTACACAGCGTTAGAGTTGAAGGTAACCTGAATTCACCATAACGCGTTTCAGGGCCTGAAAATAACTTTGTGTACACATGTGTGACGCCTTGTTTTCCACCAGGAAACTGTTCAAAACAGTTCATTTCTGTAAAAAACTATGTCACAGATGTGTTTCAAGTGGTTTCACAACATAGAAGTTAAGACTCATTGAGTTTCACTCAACTTCAGTTTTGCCCAATGCAAGTCAATGGGGATTTCAAAAGTGAGTTTGAGATGTTGAAGTGCACTTTGAAAAACAGTTGGGAAACCATCCAAACAGTTCTTAACCATAAGGGTACTGGGGATTTCATCATTTAGAACTGCTTTTACCAGAGTATTTTGACTTTACACAGAGTTAGAGTTGAAGGTAACCTTATTTCACCATAACACGTTTCAGGGCCTGAAAATAACTTTGTGTACACATGTGTGACGCCTTGTTTTCCACCAGGAAACTGTTCAAAACAGTTCATTTCTGTAAAAAACTATGTCGCAGATGTGTTTCAAGTGGTTTCACAACATAGAAGTTAAGACTCATTGAGTTTCACTCAACTTCAGTTTTGTCCAATGCAAGTCAATGGGGATTTCAAAAGTGAGTTTGAGATGTTGAAGTGCACTTTGAAAAACAGTTGGAAACCATCCAAACAGTTCTTAACCATAAGGGTACTGGGGATTTCATCATTTAGAACTGCTTTTACCAGAGTATTTTGACTTTACACAGCGTTAGAGTTGAAGGTAACCTTATTTCACCAACGCGTTTCAGGGCCTGAAAATCACTTTGTGTACACATGTGTGACGCCTTGTTTTCCACCAGGAAACTGTTCAAAACAGTTCATTTCTGTAAAAAACTATGTCGCAGATGTGTTTCAAGTGGTTTCACAACATAGAAGTTAAGACTCATTAAATTTAACTCAACTTCAGTTTTGCCCAATGCAAGTCAATAGGGATTTCAAAAGTGAGTTTGAGATGTTGAAGTGCACTTTGAAAAACAGTTGGGAAACCATCCAAACAGTTCTTAACCATAAGGGTACTGGGGATTTCATCATTTAGAACTGCTTTTACCAGAGTATTTTGACTTTACACAGCGTTAGAGTTGAAGGTAACCTTATTTCACCATAACGCGTTTCAGGGCCTGAAAATAACTTTGTGTACACATGTGTGACGCCTTGTTTTCCACCAGGAAACTGTTCAAAACAGTTCATTTCTGTAAAAAACTATGTCGCAGATGTGTTTCAAGTGGTTTCACAACATAGAAGTTAAGACTCATTGAGTTTCACTCAACTTCAGTTTTGTCCATTGCAAGTTAATGGGGATTTCAAAAGGTGAGTTTAAGATTTGAAGTGCACTTTGAAAAACAGTTGGGAAACCATCCAAACAGTTCTTAACCATAAGGGTACTGGGGATTTCATCATTTAGAACTGCTTTTACCAGAGTATTTTGACTTTACACAGCGTTAGAGTTGAAGGTAACCTTATTTCACCATAACGCGTTTCAGGGCCTGAAAATAACTTTGTGTACACATGTGTGACGCCTTGTTTTCCACCAGGAAACTGTTCAAAACAGTTCATTTCTGTAAAAACTATGTCGCTGATGTTTTCAAGTGGTTTCACAACATAGAAGTTAAGACTCATTGAGTTTCACTCAACTTCAGATTTGGCCCAATGCAAGTCAAAGGGGATTTCAAAAAGTGAGTTTGAGATGTTGAAGTGCACTTTGAAAAACAGTTGGGAAACCATCCAAACAGTTCTTAACCATAAGGGTACTGGGGATTTCATCATTTAGAACTGCTTTTACCAGAGTATTTTGACTTTACACAGCGTTAGAGTTGAAGGTAACCTGAATTCACCATAACGCTTTCAGGGCCTGAAAACAACTTTGTGTACACATGTGTGACGCCTTGTTTTCCACCAGGAAACTGTTCAAAACAGTTCATTTCTGTAAAAACTATGTCAGCAGATGTGTTTCAAGTGGTTTCACAACATAGAAGTTAAGACTCATTGAGTTTCACTCAACTTCAGTTTTGTCCAATGCAAGTCAATAGGGATTTCAAAAGTGAGTTTGAGATGTTGAAGTGCACTTTGAAAAACAGTTGGGAAACCATCCAAACAGTTCTTAACCATAAGGGTACTGGGGATTTCATCATTTAGAACTGCTTTTACCAGAGTATTTTGACTTTACACAGCGTTAGAGTTGAAGGTAACCTTATTTCACCATAACGCGTTTCAGGGCCTGAAAATAACTTTGTGTACACATGTGTGACGCCTTGTTTTCCACCAGGAAACTGTTCAAAACAGTTCATTTCTGTAAAAAACTATATGCAGATGTGTTTCAAGTGGTTTCACAACATAGAAGTTAAGACTCATTGAGTTTCACTCAACTTCATTTTTGTCCATTGCAAGTTAATGGGGATTTCAAAAGTGAGTTTAAGATGTGAAGTGCACTTTGAAAACAGTTGGGAAACCATCCAAACAGTTCTTAACCATAAGGGTACTGGGGATTTCATCATTTAGAACTGCTTTTACCAGAGTATTTTGACTTTACACAGCGTTAGAGTTGAAGGTAACCTTATTTCACCATAACGCGTTTCAGGGCCTGAAATTCACTTTGTGTACACATGTGTGACGCCTTGTTTTCCACCAGGAAACTGTTCAAAACAGTTCATTTCTGTAAAAACTATGTCGCAGATGTGTTTCAAGTGGTTTCACAACATAGAAGTTAAGACTCATTAAATTTAACTCAACTTCAGTTTTTGCCCAATGCAACTCAATAGGAATTTCAAAGGTGAGTTTGAGATGTTGAATTGCACTTTGAAAAACAGTTGGGAAACCATCCAAACAGTTCTTAACCATAAGGGTACTGGGGATTTCATCATTTAGAACTGCTTTTACCAGAGTATTTTGACTTTACACAGCGTTAGAGTTGAAGGTAACCTGAATTCACCATAACGCGTTTCAGGGCCTGAAAATAACTTTGTGTACACATGTGTGACGGCTTGTTTTCCACCAGGAAACTGTTCAAAACAGTTCATTTCTGTAAAAAACTATGTCACAGATGTGTTTCAAGTGGTTTCACAACATAGAAGTTAAGACTCATTGAGTTTCACTCAACTTCAGTTTTGCCCAATGCAAGTCAAAGGGGATTTCAAAAAGTGAGTTTGAGATGTTGAAGTGCACTTTGAAAAACAGTTGGGAAACCATCCAAACAGTTCTTAACCATAAGGGTACTGGGGATTTCATCATTTAGAACTGCCTTTACCAGAGTATTTTGACTTTACACAGCGTTAGAGTTGAAGGTAACCTTATTTCACCATAACGCGTTTCAGGGCCTGAAAATAACTTTGTGTACACATGTGTGACGCCTTGTTTTCCACCAGGAAACTGTTCAAAACAGTTCATTTCTGTAAAAAACTATGTCGCAGATGTGTTTCAAGTGGTTTCACAACATAGAAGTTAAGACTCATTGAGTTTCACTCAACTTCAGTTTTTGTCCAATGCAAGTCAATAGGGATTTCAAAAGTGAGTTTAAGATGTGAAGTGCACTATGAAAAACAGTTGGGAAACCATCCAAACAGTTCTTAACCATAAGGGTACTGGGGATTTTATCATTTAGAACTGTTTTTACCATAGTATTTTGACTTTACACAGCGTTAGAGTTGAAGGTAACCTTATTTCACCACAACGCGTTTCAGGGCCTGAAATTCACTTTGTGTACACATGTGTGACGCCTTGTTTTCCACCAGGAAACTGTTCAAAACAGTTCATTTCTGTAAAAACTATGTCGCAGATGTGTTTCAAGTGGTTTCACAACATAGAAGTTAAGACTCATTAAATTTAACTCAACTTCAGTTTTTGCCCAATGCAAGTCAATAGGGATTTCAAACAGTGAGTTTGAGATGTTGAAGTGCACTTTGAAAAACAGTAGGGAAACCATCGAAACAGTACTTAACCATAAGGGTACTGGGGATTTCATCATTTAGAACTGCTTTTACCAGAGTATTTTGACTTTACACAGCGTTAGAGTTGAAGGTAACCTTATTTCACCATAACGCGTTTCAGGGCCTGAAAATAACTTTGTGTACACATGTGTGACGCCTTGTTTTCCACCAGGAAACTGTTCAAAACAGTTCATTTCTGTAAAAACTATGTCGCAGATGTGTTTCAAGTGGTTTCACAACATAGAAGTTAAGACTCATTGAGTTTCACTCAACTTCAGTTTTGTCCAATGCAAGTCAATGGGGATTTCAAAAAGTGAGTATGAGATGTTGAAGTGCACTTTGAAAAACAGTTGGGAAACCATCCAAACAGTTCTTAACCATAAGGGTACTGGGGATTTCATCATTTAGAACTGCTTTTACCAGAGTATTTTGACTTTACACAGCGTTAGAGTTGAAGGTAACCTTATTTCACCATAAAGCGTTTCAGGGCCTGAAAATAACTTTGTGTACACATGTCTGACGCCTTGTTTTCCACCAGGAAACTGTTCAAAACAGTTCATTTCTGTAAAAAACTATGTCGCTGAAGTTTTTCAAGTGGTTTCACAACATAGAAGTTAAGACTCATTGAGTTTCACTCAACTTCAGTTTTGCCCAATGCAAGTCAAAGGGGATTTCAAAAGTGAGTTTGAGATGTTGAAGTGCACTTTGAAAAACAGTTGGGAAACCATCCAAACAGTTCTTAACCATAAGGGTACTGGGGATTTCATCATTTAGAACTGCTTTTACCAGAGTATTTTGACTTTACACAGCGTTAGAGTTGAAGGTAACCTTATTTCACCATAGCGTTTCAGGGCCTGAAAACAACTTTGTGTACACATGTGTGACGCCTTGTTTTCCACCAGGAAACTGTTCAAAACAGTTCATTTCTGTAAAAAACTATGTCGCAGATGTGTTTCAAGTGGTTTCACAACATAGAAGTTAAGACTCATTGAGTTTCACTCAACTTCAGTTAAGTCCCAATGCAAGTCAATAGGGATTTCAAAAGTGAGTTTAAGATGTTGAAGTGCACTTTGAAAAACAGTTGGGAAACCATCCAAACAGTTCTTAACCATAAGGGTACTGGGGATTTCATCATTTAGAACTGCTTTTACCAGAGTATTTTGACTTTACACAGCGTTAGAGTTGAAGGTAACCTTATTTCACCATAAGCAGCGTTTCAGGGCCTGAAAATAACTTTGTGTACACATGTGTGACGCCTTGTTTTCCACCAGGAAACTGTTCAAAACAGTTCATTTCTGTAAAAACTATGTCGCAGATGTGTTTCAAGTGGTTTCACAACATAGAAGTTAAGACTCATTGAGTTTCACTCAACTTCAGTTTTGTCCATTGCAAGTTAACGGGGATTTCAAAAGTGAGTTTAAGATGTTGAAGTGCACTTTGAAAAACAGTTGGGAAACCATCCAAACAGTTCTTAACCATAAGGGTACTGGGGATTTCATCATTTAGAACTGTTTTTACCATAGTATTTTGACTTTACACAGCGTTAGAGTTGAAGGTAACCTTATTTCACCATAGCGTTTCAGGGCCTGAAAATCACTTTGTGTACACATGTGTGACGCCTTGTTTTCCACCAGGAAACTGTTCAAAACAGTTCATTTCTGTAAAAACTATGTGCAGATGTGTTTCAAGTGGTTTCACAACATAGAAGTTAAGACTCATTAAATTTAACTCAACTTCAGTTTTGCCCAATGCAACTCAATAGGAATTTCAAAAGGTGAGTTTGAGATGTTGAAGTGCACTTTGAAAAACAGTGGGAAACCATCAAACAGTTCTTAACCATAAGGGTACTGGGGATTTCATCATTTAGAACTGCTTTTACCAGAGTATTTTGACTTTACACAGCGTTAGAGTTGAAGGTAACCTTATTTCACCATAAGCGTTTCAGGGCCTGAAAATAACTTTGTGTACACATGTGTGACGCCTTGTTTTCCACCAGGAAACTGTTCAAAACAGTTCATTTCTGTAAAAACTATGTCGCAGATGTGTTTCAAGTGGTTTCACAACATAGAAGTTAAGACTCATTGAATTTCACTCAACTTCAGTTTTGCCCAATGCAAGTCAATAGGGGATTTCAAAAAGTGAGTTTGAGATGTTGAAGTGCACTTTGAAAAACAGTTGGGAAACCATCCAAACAGTTCTTAACCATAAGGGTACTGGGGATTTCATCATTTAGAACTGCCTTTACCAGAGTATTTTGACTTTCCACAGAGTTAGAGTTGAAGGTAACCTGAATTCACCATAACTCGTTTCAGGGCCTGAAAACAACTTTGTGTACACATGTGTGACGGCTTGTTATCCACCAGGAAACTGTTCAAAACAGTTCATTTCTGTAAAAACTATGTCGCAGATGTGTTTCAAGTGGTTTCACAACATAGAAGTTAAGACTCATTGAGTTTCACTCAACTTCAGTTTTGTCCATTGCAAGTTAATGGGGATTTCAAAAGTGAGTTTAAGATGTTGAAGTGCACTTTGAAAAACAGTTGGGAAACCATCCAAACAGTTCTTAACCATAAGGGTACTGGGGATTTTATCATTTAGAACTGTTTTACCATAGTATTTTGACTTTACACAGCGTTAGAGTTGAAGGTAACCTTATTTCACCATACGCGTTTCAGGGCCTGAAATTCACTTTGTGTACACATGTGTGACGCCTTGTTTTCCACCAGGAAACTGTTCAAAACAGTTCATTTCTGTAAAAAACTATGTCGCAGATGTGTTTCAAGTGGTTTCACAACATAGAAGTTAAGACTCATTAAATTTAACTCAACTTCAGTTTTGCCCAATGCAACTCAATAGGAATTTCAAAAGTGAGTTTGAGATGTTGAAGTGCACTTTGAAAAACAGTTGGGAAACCATCAAACAGTTCTTAACCATAAGGGTACTGGGGATTTCATCATTTAGAACTGCTTTTACCAGAGTATTTTGACTTTACACAGCGTTAGAGTTGAAGGTAACCTTATTTCACCATACAGCGTTTCAGGGCCTGAAAATAACTTTGTGTACACATGTGTGACGCCTTGTTTTCCACCAGGAAACTGTTCAAAACAGTTCATTTCTGTAAAAACTATGTCGCAGATGTGTTTCAAGTGGTTTCACAACATAGAAGTTAAGACTCATTGAGTTTCACTCAACTTCAGTTTTGACCCAATGCAAGTTAATGGGGATTTCAAAAAGTGAGTTTGAGATGTTGAAGTGCACTTTGAAAAACAGTTGGGAAACCATCAAACAGTTCTTAACCATAAGGGTACTGGGGATTTCATCATTTAGAACTGCTTTTACCAGAGTACTTTGACTTTACACAGCGTTAGAGTTGAAGGTAACCTTATTTCACCATACATAGCGTTTCAGGGCCTGAAAATAACTTTGTGTACACATGTGTGACGCCTTGTTTTCCACCAGGAAACTGTTCAAAACAGTTCATTTCTGTAAAAACTATGTCGCAGATGTTTTCAAGTGGTTTCACAACATAGAAGTTAAGACTCATTGAGTTTCACTCAACTTTAGATTTGGCCCAATGCAAGTCAAAGGGGATTTCAAAAGGTGAGTTTGAGATGTTGAAGTGCACTTTGAAAAACAGTTGGGAAACCATCAAACAGTTCTTAACCATAAGGGTACTGGGGGTTTCATCATTTAGAACTGCTTTTACCAGAGTATTTTGACTTTACACAGCGTTAGAGTTGAAGGTAACATGAATTCACCATAACGCGTTTAAGGGCCTGAAATTCAACTTTGTGTACACATGTGTGACGCCTTGTTTTCCACCAGGAAACTGTTCAAAACAGTTCATTTCTGTCAAAAACTATGTCGCAGATGTGTTTCAAGTGGTTTCACAACATAGAAGTTAAGACTCATTGAGTTTCACTCAACTTCAGTTTTGTCCAATGCAAGTTAATGGGGATTTCAAAAAGTGAGTTTAAGATGTGAAGTGCACTTTGAAAAACAGTTGGGGAAACCATCCAAACAGTTCTTAACCATAAGGGTACTGGGGATTTCATCATTTAGAACTGCTTTTTCCAGAGTATTTTGACTTTACACAGCGTTAGAGTTGAAGGTAACCTTATTTCACCATAACGCGTTTCAGGGCCTGAAAATAACTTTGTGTACACATGTGTGACGCCTTGTTTTCCACCAGGAAACTGTTCAAAACAGTTCATTTCTGTAAAAAACTATGTCGCAGATGTGTTTCAAGTGGTTTCACAACATAGAAGTTAAGACTCATTAAATTTAACTCAACTTCAGTTTTGCCCAATGCAACTCAATAGGAATTTCAAAAGGTGAGTTTGAGATGTTGAAGTGCACTTTGAAAAACAGTTGGGAAACCATCCAAACAGTTCTTAACCATAAGGGTACTGGGGATTTCATCATTTAGAACTGCTTTTACCAGAGTATTTTGACTTTACACAGCGTTAGAGTTGAAGGTAACCTTATTTCACCATAACGCGTTTCAGGGCCTGAAATTCACTTTGTGTACACATGTGTGACGCCTTGTTTTCCACCAGGAAACTGTTCAAAACAGTTCATTTCTGTAAAAACTATGTCGCAGATGTGTTTCAAGTGGTTTCACAACATAGAAGTTAAGACTCATTAAATTTAACTCAACTTCAGTTTTGCCCAATGCAAGTCAATAGGATTTCAAAAGTGAGTGTGAGATGTTGAAGTGCACTTTGAAAAACAGTTGGGAAACCATCGAAACAGTTCTTAACCATAAGGGTACTGGGGATTTCATCATTTAGAACTGCTTTTACCAGAGTATTTTGACTTTACACAGCGTTAGAGTTGAAGGTAACCTTATTTCACCATAGCAGCGTTTCAGGGCCTGAAAATAACTTTGTGTACACATGTGTGACGCCTTGTTTTCCACCAGGAAACTGTTCAAAACAGTTCATTTCTGTAAAAAAACTATGTCGCAGATGTGTTTCAAGTGGTTTCACAACATAGAAGTTAAGACTCATTGAATTTAACTCAACTTCAGTTTTGCCCAATGCAAGTCAAAAGGGATTTCAAAAGTGAGTTTGAGATGTTGAAGTGCACTTTGAAAAACAGTTGCGAAACCAATCAAACAGTTCTTAACCATAAGGGTACTGGGGATTTCATCATTTAGAACTGCTTTTACCAGAGTATTTTGACTTTACACAGAGTTAGAGTTGAAGGTAACCTGAATTCACCATAGCAGCGTTTCAGGGCCTGAAAACAACTTTGTGTACACATGTGTGATGGCTTGTTTTCCACCAGGAAACTGTTCAAAACAGTTCATTTCTGTAAAAACTATGTCGCAGATGTGTTTCAAGTGGTTTCACAACATAGAAGTTAAGACTCATTGAGTTTCACTCAACTTCAGTTTTGTCCAATGCAAGTTAATGGGGATTTCAAAAGTGAGTTTGAGATGTGAAGTGCACTTTGAAAAACAGTTGGGAAACCATCCAAACAGTTCTTAACCATAAGGGTACTGGGGATTTCATCATTTAGAACTGCTTTTACCAGAGTATTTTGACTTTACACAGCGTTAGAGTTGAAGGTAACCTTATTTCACCATAACGCGTTTCAGGGCCTGAAAATCACTTTGTGTACACATGTGTGACGCCTTGTTTTCCACCAGGAAACTGTTCAAAACAGTTCATTTCTGTAAAAAACTATGTCACAGATGTGTTTCAAGTGGTTTCACAACATAGAAGTTAAGACTCATTGAGTTTAACTCAACTTCAGTTTTGCCCAATTCAATGCAAGTTCACAGGGATTTCAAAAGGTGAGTTTGAGATGTTGAAGTGCACTTTGAAAACAGTGGGGAAACCATCCAAACAGTTCTTAACCATAAGGGTACTGGGGATTTCATCATTTAGAACTGCTTTTACCAGAGTATTTTGACTTTACACAGCGTTAGAGTTGAAGGTAACCTTATTTCACCATAGCGCGTTTCAGGGCCTGAAAATAACTTTGTGTACACATGTGTGACGCCTTGTTTTCCACCAGGAAACTGTTCAAAACAGTTCATTTCTGTAAAAAACTATGTCGCAGATGTGTTTCAAGTGGTTTCACAACATAGAAGTTAAGACTCATTGAGTTTCACTCAACTTCAGTTTTGTCCAATGCAAGTCAATGGGGATTTCAAAAGGTGAGTTTAAGATTTGAAGTGCACTTTGAAAAACAGTTGGGAAACCATCCAAACAGTTCTTAACCATAAGGGTACTGGGGATTTCATCATTTAGAACTGCTTTTACCAGAGTATTTTGACTTTACACAGCGTTAGAGTTGAAGGTAACCTTATTTCACCATAACGCGTTTCAGGGCCTGAAAATAACTTTGTGTACACATGTGTGACGCCTTGTTTTCCACCAGGAAACTGTTCAAAACAGTTCATTTCTGTAAAAACTATGTCAGCTTGATGTGTTTCAAGTGGTTTCACAACATAGAAGTTAAGACTCATTGAGTTTCACTCAACTTTAGATTTGGCCCAATGCAAGTCAAGGGATTTCAAAAGTGAGTTTGAGATGTTGAAGTGCACTTTGAAAAACAGTTGGGAAACCATCCAAACAGTTCTTAACCATAAGGGTACTGGGGGTTTCATCATTTAGAACTGCCTTTTACCAGAGTATTTTGACTTTCCACAGAGTTAGAGTTGAAGGTAACCTGAATTCATCATAACACTTTTCAAGACCTGAAAACAACTTTGTGTACACATGTGTGACGGCTTGTTTTCCACCAGGAAACTGTTCAAAACAGTTCATTTCTGTAAAACTATGTCATAGATGTGTTTCAAGTGGTTTCACAACATAGAAGTTAAGACTCATTGAGTTTCACTCAACTTCAGTTTTTGTCCATTGCAAGTTAATAGGATTTCAAAAGTGAGTTTAAGATGTGAAGTGCACTTTGAAAAACAGTTGGGAAACCATCCAAACAGTTCTTAACCATAAGGGTACTGGGGATTTCATCATTTAGAACTGTTTTACCAGAGTATTTTGACTTTACACAGCGTTAGAGTTGAAGGTAACCTTATTTCACCAATAGCGTTTCAGGGCCTGAAAATAACTTTGTGTACACATGTGTGACGCTTGTTTTCCACCAGGAAACTGTTCAAAACAGTTCATTTCTGTAAAAACTATATGCAGATGTGTTTCAAGTGGTTTCACAACATAGAAGTTAAGACTCATTGAGTTTAACTCAACTTCAGTTTTTGTCCAATGCAAGTCAATAGGGATTTCAAAAGTGAGTATGAGATGTTGAAGTGCACTTTGAAAAACAGTTGGGAAACCATCCAAACAGTTCTTAACCATAAGGGTACTGGGGATTTCATCATTTAGAACTGTTTTTACCATAGTATTTTGACTTTACACAGCGTTAGAGTTGAAGGTAACCTTATTTCACCATAACCGTTTCAGGGCCTGAAATTCACTTTGTGTACACATGTGTGACGCCTTGTTTTCCACCAGGAAACTGTTCAAAACAGTTCATTTCTGTAAAAACTATGTCGCAGATGTGTTTCAAGTGGTTTCACAACATAGAAGTTAAGACTCATTAAATTTAACTCAACTTCAGTTTTGTCCAATGCAACTCAATGGGAATTTCAAAAGGTGAGTTTGAGATGTTGAAGTGCACTTTGAAAAACAGTGGGAAACCATCCAAACAGTTCTTAACCATAAGGGTACTGGGGATTTCATCATTTAGAACTGCTTTTACCAGAGTATTTTGACTTTACACAGCGTTAGAGTTGAAGGTAACCTTATTTCACCATAGCAGCGTTTCAGGGCCTGAAAATCACTTTGTGTACACATGTGTGACGCCTTGTTTTCCACCAGGAAACTGTTCAAAACAGTTCATTTCTGTAAAAACTATGTCGCAGATGTGTTTCAAGTGGTTTCACAACATAGAAGTTAAGACTCATTGAGTTTCACTCAACTTCAGTTTTGGTCCAATGCAAGTCAAAGTGGGATTTCAAAAAGTGAGTTTGAGATGTTGAAGTGCACTTTGAAAAACAGTTGGGAAACCATCCAAACAGTTCTTAACCATAAGGGTACTGGGGATTTCATCATTTAGAACTGCTTTTACCAGAGTATTTTGACTTTCCACAGAGTTAGAGTTGAAGGTAACCTTATTTCACCATAAACGCGTTTCAGGGCCTGAAAACAACTTTGTGTACACATGTGTGACGCCTTGTTTTCCACCAGGAAACTGTTCAAAACAGTTCATTTCTGTAAAAACTATGTCACAGATGTGTTTCAAGTGGTTTCACAATATAGAAGTTAAGACTCATTGAGTTTCACTCAACTTCAGTTTTGTCCATTGCAAGTTAATGGGGATTTCAAAAGTGAGTTTAAGATGTTGAAGTGCACTTTGAAAAACAGTTGGAAACCATCCAAACAGTTCTTAACCATAAGGGTACTGGGGATTTCATCATTTAGAACTGCTTTTCACCAGAGTATTTTGACTTTACACAGCGTTAGAGTTGAAGGTAACCTTATTTCACCATAACGTTGCAGGGCCTGAAATTCACTTTGTGTACACATGTGTGACGCCTTGTTTTCCACCAGGAAACTGTTCAAAACAGTTCATTTCTGTAAAAACTATGTCAGATGTGTTTCAAGTGGTTTCACAACATAGAAGTTAAGACTCATTGAGTTTCACTCAACTTCAGTTTTGTCCATTGCAAGTTAATGGGGATTTCAAAAAGTGAGTTTAAGATGTTGAAGTGCACTTTGAAAAACAGTTGGGAAACCATCCAAACAGTTCTTAACCATAAGGGTACTGGGGATTTCATCATTTAGAACTGCTTTTACCAGAGTATTTTGACTTTACACAGCGTTAGAGTTGAAGGTAACCTTATTTCACCATAACGGCGTTTCAGGGCCTGAAAATAACTTTGTGTACACATGTGTGACGCCTTGTTTTCCACCAGGAAACTGTTCAAAACAGTTCATTTCTGTAAAAACTATGTCAGCAGATGTGTTTCAAGTGGTTTCACAACATAGAAGTTAAGACTCATTGAGTTTCACTCAACTTCAGTTTTTGTCCCAATGCAAGTCAAAGGATTTCAAAAAGTGAGTTTGAGATGTTGAAGTGCACTTTGAAAAACAGTTGGGAAACCATCCAAACAGTTCTTAACCATAAGGGTACTGGGGATTTCATCATTTAGAACTGCTTTTACCAGAGTATTTTGACTTTACACAGAGTTAGAGTTGAAGGTAACCTTATTTCACCATAGCAGCGTTTCAGGGCCTGAAATTCACTTTGTGTACACATGTGTGATGCCTTGTTTTCCACCAGGAAACTGTTCAAAACAGTTCATTTCTGTAAAAAACTATGTCAGATGTGTTTCAAGTGGTTTCACAACATAGAAGTTAAGACTCATTGAGTTTAACTCAACTTCAGTTTTTAACCAATGCAAGTTAATTAGGATTTCAAAAGTGAGTTTGAGATGTTGAAGTGCACTTTGAAAAACAGTTGGGAAACCATCCAAACAGTTCTTAACCATAAGGGTACTGGGGATTTCATCATTTAGAACTGCTTTTACCATAGTACTTTGACTTTGCACACAGCGTTAGAGTTGAAGGTAACCTTATTTCACCATTAGCGCGTTTCAGGGCCTGAAATTAACTTTGTGTACACATGTGTGACGCCTTGTTTTCCACCAGGAAACTGTTCAAAACAGTTCATTTCTGTAAAAAACTATGTTGCAGATGTGTTTCAAGTGGTTTCACAACATAGAAGTTAAGACTCATTGAGTTTCACTCAACTTTAGATTTTGCCCAATGCAAGTCAATGGGGATTTCAAAAGTGAGTTTGAGATGTTGAAGTGCACTTTGAAAAACAGTTGGGAAACCATCCAAACAGTTCTTAACCATAAGGGTACTGGGGGTTTCATCATTTAGAACTGCCTTTACCAGAGTATTTTGACTTTACACAGAGTTAGAGTTGAAGGTAACCTCAATTCACCATAACGCAGCGTTTCAAGGCCTGAAAATCAACTTTGTGTACACATGTGTGACGCCTTGTTTTCCACCAGGAAACTGTTCAAAACAGTTCATTTCTGTAAAAACTATGCCAGATGTGTTTCAAGTGGTTTCACAACATAGAAGTTAAGACTCATTGAGTTTCACTCAACTTCAGTTTTGTCCATTGCAAGTTAATGGGGATTTCAAAAAGTGAGTTTAAGATGTGAAGTGCACTTTGAAAAAACAGTTGGGAAACCATCCAAACAGTTCTTAACCATAAGGGTACTGGGGATTTTATCATTTAGAACTGTTTTAACCATAGTATTTTGACTTTACACAGCGTTAGAGTTGAAGGTAACCTTATTTCACCATACGCGTTTCAGGGCCTGAAAATCACTTTGTGTACACATGTGTGACGCCTTGTTTTCCACCAGGAAACTGTTCAAAACAGTTCATTTCTGTAAAAACTATGTCAGATGTGTTTTAAAGTGGTTTCACAACATAGAAGTTAAGACTCATTGAGTTTCACTCAACTTCAGTTTTGCCCAATGCAAGTTAATGGGGATTTCAAAAGTGAGTTTGAGATGTTGAAGTGCACTTTGAAAAACAGTTGGAAACCATCGAAACAGTTCTTAACCATAAGGGTACTGGGGATTTCATCATTTAGAACTGCTTTTACCAGAGTATTTTGACTTTACACAGCGTTAGAGTTGAAGGTAACCTGAATTCACCATAGCGTTTCAGGGCCTGAAAATCACTTTGTGTACACATGTGTGACGCCTTGTTTTCCACCAGGAAACTGTTCAAAACAGTTCATTTCTGTAAAAAACTATGTCGCAGATGTGTTTCAAAGTGGTTTCACAACATAGAAGTTAAGACTCATTGAGTTTCAACTCAACTTCAGTTTTTGCCCAATGCAACTCAATGGGGATTTCTAAAAAGGTGAGTTTGAGATGTTGAAGTGCACTTTGAAAAACAGTTGGGAAACCATCCAAACAGTTCTTAACCATAAGGGTACTGGGGATTTCATCATTTAGAACTGCTTTTACCAGAGTATTTTGACTTTACACAGCGTTAGAGTTGAAGGTAACCTTATTTCACCATAGCAGCGTTTCAGGGCCTGAAAATCACTTTGTGTACACATGTGTGACTGCCTTGTTTTCCACCAGGAAACTGTTCAAAACACTTCATTGCTGTGTAAAAACTATGTCGCAGATGTGTTTTCAAGTGGTTTCACAACATAGAAGTTAAGACTCATTAAATTTAACTCAACTTCAGTTTTTGCCCAATGCAAGTCAAAGGGGATTTCAAAAAGTGAGTTTGAGATGTTGAAGTGCACTTTGAAAAACAGTTGGGAAACCATCCAAACAGTTCTTAACCATAAGGGTACTGGGGATTTCATCATTTAGAACTGCTTTTACCAGAGTATTTTGACTTTACACAGCGTTAGAGTTGAAGGTAACCTGAATTCACCATAACGCGTTTCAGGGCCTGAAAATAACTTTGTGTACACATGTGTGACGGCTTGTTTTCCACCAGGAAACTGTTCAAAACAGTTCATTTCTGTAAAAAACTATGTCACAGATGTGTTTCAAGTGGTTTCACAACATAGAAGTTAAGACTCATTGAGTTTCACTCAATTTCAGTTTTTGTCCATTGCAAGTTAATAGGGATTTCAAAAAGTGAGTTTAAGATGTGAAGTGCACTTTGAAAAACAGTTGGGAAACCATCCAAACAGTTCTTAACCATAAGGGTACTGGGGATTTCATCATTTAGAACTGCTTTTACCAGAGTATTTTGACTTTACACAGCGTTAGAGTTGAAGGTAACCTTATTTCACCATAACGCGTTTCAGGGCCTGAAATTAACTTTGTGTACACATGTGTGACGCCTTGTTTTCCACCAGGAAACTGTTCAAAACAGTTCATTTCTGTAAAAAACTATGTCGCAGATGTGTTTTAAGGTGAGTTTCACAACATAGAAGTTAAGACTCATTAAATTTAACTCAACTTTAGTTTTGCCCAATGCAACTCAATAGGAATTTCAAACGCTGAGTTTGAGATGTTGAAGTGTACACTTTGAAAACAGTGGGGAAACCATCAAACAGTTCTTAACCATAAGGGTACTGAGGATTTCATCATTTAGAACTGCTTTTACCAGAGTATTTTGACTTTACACAGCGTTAGAGTTGAAGGTAACCTTATTTCACCATAACAGCGTTTCAGGGCCTGAAAATAACTTTGTGTACACATGTGTGACGCCTTGTTTTCCACCAGGAAACTGTTCAAAACAGTTCATTTCTGTAAAAAACTATGTCACTGATGTGTTTCAGTGGTTTCACAACATAGAAGTTAAGACTCATTGAGTTTCACTCAACTTTAGATTTGGCCAAATGCAAGTCAATGGGGATTTCAAAAGTGAGTTTGAGATGTTGAAGTGCACTTTGAAAAACAGTTGGGAAACCATCCAAACAGTTCTTAACCATAAGGGTACTGGGGATTTCATCATTTAGAACTGCTTTTACCAGAGTATTTTGACTTTCCACAGAGTTAGAGTTGAAGGTAACCTGAATTCATCATAACACTTTTCAAGACCTGAAAACAACTTTGTGTACACATGTGTGACGGCTTGTTTTCCACCAGGAAACTGTTCAAAACAGTTCATTTCTGTAAAAAACTATGTCACAGATGTGTTTCAAGTCAGTTTCACAACATAGAAGTTAAGACTCATTAAATTTAACTCAACTTCAGTTCTTGCCCAACGCAACTCAATAGGAATTTCGAAAGGTGAGTTTGAGATGTTGAAGTGCACTTTGAAAAACAGTGGGGAAACCATCCAAACAGTTCTTAACCATAAGGGTACTGGGGATTTTATCATTTAGAACTGCTTTTACCAGAGTACTTTGACTTTACACAGCGTTAGAGTTGAAGTTAATCTTATTTCACCATAGTAGCGTTTCAGAGACTGAAATTCACTTTGTGTACACATGTGTGGCCGCCTTGTTTTCCACCAGGAAACTGTTCAAAACAGTTCATTTCTGTAAAAAACTATACTGTAGATGTGTGTCAAATAGTTTCACAACATATAAGTTAAGACTCATTAAATTTGGCTCAACAGCAGTTTTTGCCCAATGCAACTCAATGTGAATTTCAAGCGTTGAGTTTGAAATGTTGAATACACTTTGAAAACAGTGGGGAAACCATGAAACAGTTCTTAACCGTAAGACTAGGGATGTTCATCATTTAGAACTGCTTTTACCAGAGTAGTTTGACTTTACACAGCGTTAGAGGTGAAGGTAACCTGAATTCACCATAGCAGCGTTTCAGGGCCATGAAAATAACTTTGTGTACACATGTGTGGACTTGTTTTCCACCAGGATACTGTTGAAAACAGTTTATTTCTGTAAAAAACTATGTCACAGATGTGTTTCAAGTGGTTTCATAACATAGAAGTTAAGACTCTTTGAGTTTCACTCAACTTCAGTTTTTGTCCATTGCAAGTTAATGGGGATTTCAAAAAGTGAGTTTGAGATGTTGACGTGCACTTTGAAAAACAGTTGGGAAACCATCCAAACAGTTCTTAACCATAAGGGTACTGGGGTTTCATCATTTAGAACTGCCTTTACCGAGTATTTTGACTTTCCACAGAGTTTGAGTTGAAGGTAACCTGAATTCATCATAACACTTTTCAAGACCTGAAAACAACTTTGTGTACACATTTGTGATGGCTTGTTTTCCACCAGGATACTGTTCAAAACAGTTCATTTCTGTACAAAACTATGTCATAGATGTGTTTCAAGTGGTTTCACAACATAGAAGTTAAGACTCATTGAGTTTCAGTCAACTTCAGTTTTTGTCCATTGCAAGTTAATGGGGATTTCAAAAGTGAATTAAAGATGTAAGTGCACTATGAAAACAGTTTTGGGAAACCATCAAACAGTTCTTAACCAAAAAGGGTACTGGGGATTTTATCATTTAGAACTGTTTTTACATTAGTATTTTGACTTTACACAGCGTTAGAGTTGAAGGTAACCTGAATTCACCATATGCGTTTCAGGGCCTGAAAATAACTTTTTGTACACATTGTGGCCTGTTTTCCACCAGGAAACTGTTCAAAACAGTTCATTTCTGAAAAACTATTGCAAAATGTGTTTTAAGTAAATTTTACAACATAGAAATTAAGACTCATTAAATTTAACTCAACTTCAGTTTTGCCCTATGCAACTCAATAGAATTTCAAAAGGTGAGTTTGAGATGTTGAATTTCACTTTGAAAAACAGTGAGGAAACCATCAAACAGTTCTTAACCATAAAGGTGCAGGGGGGTTTCATCATTTAGAACTCTTTTACCAGAGAAATTTGACTTTACACAGCGTTACAGTTGAAGGGAACCTTATTTCACCATAAGCGTTTCAGGGCCTGAAAATAACTTTGTGTACACATGTGTGCGCCTTGTTTTCCACCAGGGGAAAATGTTCAAAACATTCGTAAAAATATTTGCTGATGTTTTCATGTGGTTTCACAACATAGAAGTTAAACTTATTGGTTTCACTCAAAGGCCCTGATGGGTTTTTTAAAGTGAGTTTTCAAAAA
>NW_024383924.1:0-12442 GCF_016835505.1 Polypterus senegalus
TTTATTTTGCAGCGCACAGTGAGAAGAGTTTCAGAAAAACAGACAATCAATATACATAAACGTTAGGGTCTTCTAAACCTGTCTTTTGGGGGTGGGGAAAGTTTTATCCCCCGGGAATCGGGTTTAATATCATTATGAAATGTAAATACATTTTTATTATACAAATCCTTGAGCCCCTTCACCCCCCTTGTGAAACATTTTTTGGGCCCCTTTGTTGGGGCAGTTAAAAAAGGGGGTTGGAAAAAAGGCAGAGGTGTGGAATGTTAGCGATTTTTTTCTGTTTGCTCGCGGCAATAATGTAGGGTGTCAAAAGACGGACATGGACAGATAAAAGTTGGGGCAACCCCCCTTATAATGTATCCTGGCTGCAAAAAGTGGTTTTATCAGAACAAACAGCACTGAAGTGCATTAAACGAGCCCAGTACAAGACTGGAAAAAAAGGGAAAAAGGGGGGTTTTTGGGGGAGACGGGAAAGTGAGGTCGGTTGGATCGGGCGTGGTCTTCCACCATTGGTTCGGCGGGGTGCATCGGGGGACTGGGCTGGTGTGGGCCATTTCCCCATTGGCTCAGCCCGGGGAAAGTGGGAGTCCGGTGAAATCCCGGGGATGGTCACAGGAAAGGGGAAAAAAAGAGTCGTCCCTTCCCCAGGCATGCCTCAACCCCTTTCCTCAACCCCTTTTTTCCCTCCTGCCCCGGGTTGAAACCCCCCAGCCCAATGGGGGGGGCTTTTCAAAGGGTCGTGAACCCGAAGAGCATCAGCTTGGGGGGGGCCCGGCGAAAACCAAAAACGCGGCCCGGGCAGGTCAAGAAACCCCCGGGTGCCCCGCGGTTCCCTTTTGGGAGGCCACCCACTGAGAGGTGCATGGTCCGTGAAAAATTGCCCAACGGAAAACCTAGGGGTTCCCTTTTTAATCCCCAGAGCCTCCCCTCCCCCCCGGGCATACCGGTCCCCAGCCCAACAGTTTCGGCCAGGAACGAGGGGGGTGCTCCACCATGGGCCTTTTGGCTCACCGGGCCCAGGCCGGTCCGGCCCGCTGGAGGATAAAGGGAAAAAAGAAAATTTGGGGTGCCATCAAAACAGGTGGGGGCGTAAGGGCCTGTTTTAAATCCCAAAAGCGCCTGTTTTTCAGTCCATACAAATTTTGGGGGGCCTCTTTGTTAAATCAGTAAAAACGCCCCCCCGGGTAAAAACCCGGGGGTAGTACCGGCAATTTCGAAAAGGTTGGGACCTGCGCGGTTAGGGGGCCTTTTCGAATGGCTCAATTTTGGGCACTGTGGCCTTGGGTCCCCACCCCCCAGGTAGCCTAAATATTTGGCCTGCAACCAAGAAGCTTTTCTTGGGATTAATCCGGGGCCTCCCCAAAGTGTCCGTAATCCCGCTTGGAATCTGTGGGTGTTCCTTCCAGGGCTGGAATAGATGACCCGCACCCAGGTAGGAGCCCCCGAGGAGAGGCGGCACTTTGTCCCCCGGGCGCTGAAAGGTTGCTGGGCCCGGTAACCCAAATGGAAAAGAACTGCCAGTGCCCGCTGGGGATAAAGCGGTTTTACCGGGCCTTTAAAGGGAACCTGCCAGTACCCTTCCATGTAAAGTGTGGTCAGGTATTGAGCCTGTAGCCCCCCGAGGGGGTGCCCAGCGTGGCTTTGGGATGGGCATAAAATTGGGAGATTGATTCCCGAAGTCATTCGAACCTCAACTCCGCAGGTTTTCCCGGAGACAAGGGGACGGGACCAGGGACTAAAATTTTTCCCTCAATCACACCTAGCCCCAGACGCGATCTCAAGCTCCCTTCACCTTTTTCCCGGGAAGATGATCGGGCTTCTGGGACAACAACCCGGGCTCTGTCCGTTTTGGTGCTCAATTAGAGGGGCCCTTTCCCGGGTTCTCACGCTCCCCCACGGTCGGATAACTGTTTCCAGCTCCGCCTTCTGGGACCATCCGGGGTTGGAAGGTGTGTGTGGCAAGAGTGGCGGGGCGGGCCCCGGAGGAGGGACGGGGTCCCTGTCCTTCCACGGTTTCAGCAGGTTCATGAAAAACCCCGCCGGCCCCCTTTTGGGTTGACTCCCCAAAAAGTCACCAGTCCTTCCTCTCCTTAACCCAGGGGCCCTCCCAGTGGGCAAGCAATTTAGAGTGGGAGGTGGCACTGGGACCTGCCCCATCCCCCGGGGGGAACCCCGGAGGGGGCCCGGTTTTAGTCCCGGGCCGGTTTGAGCCTCCTCCATGTGATTTTTTAGGACGGGCCCGAATTTTTTCCCAAATCTATCCGAACTCGGAATACTCAATATGTTTGTGGGGGGAGAGCCTCTTCTTCCCAGCCTTTTTTCAAAATATCAAATATGCCCGAGGGCGCCCGTCAGTAGTTCAAAGGGAGAACCCGGTGGGGGCCCCGGGGGGACTTCCGATGGCAAAAAGGCAGGGGGGGCGTCCCAGTTCCTTCCATCCTCTGACCCCTACCGATTTGCTTGGGGTTTGTTTAAAACCTCTACTAATCCGCGGTTTGGGATGATACACGAGGTTTTAAAATGTTTATTTTCAGTAACTGGCAGTCCCTTGACGTCTCCGGGTGAAGGGGTCCCGGGCTGTCAAGATTTCTTGGGATCCCCCCGAATACCCCTAGAAATTTCCCCGTGGATGGTTTAGGGTAGCTGGCGCGGAACCTTGGGGGGTTCGTGTGCGAACCCACAAGGACTAAAATGTACTTGTGTCCCGGCTGAGGCCGGGGTCCCCCAAGGGGGACCCGATTCTGTGGGAAGGCGTAATCAGTGGGAAAAAGGGAAAAAGGGGCGGGCCCCCCAGGGGAATTTTTGCGGTTGAAATCCCGGGGGGGGCCACCCCAAACCCCCCTTTAATTCCCCGGGCCGTAGAAACGGGCTTTATCCGGGTTAGGTTTTTTGGTCCCAGGTGGCCCACCTGGAGGTGGGCGGTTAGCTCCGACCCGCCCCGGGAAAGGCGTGGGACTACGCAGCCTGCTCCGCCCCCCATTGCTACGGTAAAGGAGGTCATTATCCAAAGTGGGGGCCCTTTGGGTCGACTGATTAGTCGCTGGGCCCTTGACAAGGACCACTGAAAAAACTTCAGGGATGCATTCCCTTGTCCTTTTAAAAAAAAGCCGTCTCTTTAAGTGGAACCGAAAACGGAGGAGGGTTTGCGGAAAATCAATGGGCGTGGTTTCCTCCCGCTCCACCCGGGTGGTGGATGGCGGTTAGCCCGCGGCGGCCCGGGTTCCGCCCGTCAGGGCGAGCCCTCTCTGCCGGCTGATTACCCGGGGTGGGGCAGCGGGCGGGTTATCTCCGCCCGAGGCCCAAACTAACCCGGGGTGGGATTTTCTCACCCCTTTTTATTTTAGACCAGTCCCGCCCCTATATCCGGGGGTGGAGGATCAAGGACCCCTTTGGGGAGTTCAACTGACCCTCCGTAATGATGATCGGGCGGGCCTGTACCAGCGGATGTCTCCGTGGACAATTATACGGTCTTAAAATTTTTGCCACTGTTTTCGGGACGGGGGCAACAAGGGAAATGTTGCTGCGGGGCCAAAACCCGTGGTCTTGTGTCCTTGGCAGTATGTGGGACAAAAGGATTAGCCAGAGCACCAACCCCCCTCGCCCCCCCCTGCATTCCTCCTCCCCCCAAAGGTTTTGCGCCCCGTTTCCCGGGGCGCCAATTGAGCTCATTGGCGGGAGGGGGGTAGGTCTTGGACGTCCCGGCTGGGTTTGAATGAGGGGTTCTGCTCCCCCAAGTGTGAGGCGCCCTTGCCTCCGCCTATGAGCTCAGATTTCTTAAACCGCTCGCCCCCCAACCTGGGTGAAGCCCAAGCGTTCAGGGCGAAGCGCTACCTGCTCTTTTTTTGGGAGGGGGGTTTTTAAATGGGCCCCCAAAAGCCCCACCTTCCCTAAAGGGCCAGGCTTTTTGTTGGTGGCGCCAGGGTCCCAAACCCCCATTTTTATTTTTTTACCTGCCAGTCTGGGGACCCCCAGGTGGTAAAAGGGGGTTTGGTTTTAGGGGGAGGCACTCTCCCCAAGAGAGATACTGAGTCCTTTGCCTCCCCCCGGGGGGCCCAATTTGTGAGCCCCCCCCGCACACTCCTGGCCTCTCCAGATGGCCTGTTTAAGTGCGGGGGGGAGCCACCGGGGCCCCGGGTAACCCGGGCACCCTCCCCCCTGAGCTCGGGCCCCAGCCTCCGCCTATATATTTGGGGGCTTGTCCCCTTTCTTTTGGGACTTTTCCATCCTGTGACTCCCACTGTCACAAGACAGACATGGATAGATAAAAAGTTGGGCACCACCCCTATAATGTATCCTGGCTGCAAAAAAATGGTTTTTTCGAACAAACAGCACTGAAGTTCATTCCAGTCCAGTCGACTGAGGAAACAAAAGGGAAAGGGGGGGTTTTTAAAAGGGGAGGGGTAGGTTATGGATCTGCCCCGGCTTCCCCCATTGGTTGAGCCAGAGGTGACATCAGAGGGGCTGGGCGGGTGTGGCCGACTTTCCCTTGGGTCAGTCCGGGAAGGATGTCAGGGATCCCGGTGAAATCCCGGGATGGGCTAAGGGAAAGGGGGGAAAAGAGTCAGTGCACTCTGCCACACCCGGCATGCCTCGAACGCCTTCCTCAAGCCCTTTAGCTGCCTCCCATGCGCCGGTGTGACAATGGTTTAGAAGCTTCTTCTCGGCATGAATTAGTGCAAGGAAACGAAAAGAAATTATCTTCCATAGCTGTTATATCAGCAAAATTGGTTCCTTTGATAAATCAAAATTTGAATAAAATTTTGTAACCTTAATTTTTTTGACTTGTTTTTTTTTTATTTTCTTTTTTATTTGCTCTTTTCTTATTTCATGTAAATTAAGACATTAAACTGCATGCATTTCCATAAAAATAAAAAAAATCGGTTTTTTAGTGTGTATGTATGTATGTATGTATGTGTGTTTATATATATATATATATATATATATATATATATATATAATATATATATATATATATATATATTATTTTTATAATAAAAATTTTAATTTAAAAGGATTTTTTAAAACCCCCGAAAATTGGGGGTAATGTTAATGAACCCAAATTTTTAAAAACCTAATTTTAGGGGTTTAAAAATTTTACTTTTATATTTTAAATCCCAAATATGCCCCCCCCACTTTTAAATTTAAAAAAGTTAATACAAGAACTGTCTTTTTAAAAAATCTGGAACAGTATGTAAAAATGCAACTGATGCCATTTTGAAACTAGAAAATCCCCGGAGCCAGTGTTTTACTGGCTGCCCCAAAACAAAGGGGAGCCCGATCTTCAGGTTGTCAGTCGGCCAAACCCCAAGGGGGTGTGCGGGGGTAGGGTAGAGGCCCCAAAAAATTTGGGCACTACTGATCATCCAGCAGTTTGCAAATGGTACTGGGGAAAGCGCTAAGCCGTTCTTGGTTTAGGGTTAAGAGGGGGCCCGAAAACCAGAACACTCAACTGGAGATGTTCACCAAACACAGAGGAAATAAAACATTTAGTGGGGGTTTCTATTTTGCTAGTATATATATATATATATATATATTGTGTGTGTATATATATATATATATATATATATATATATATATATATATATATGTTGTGTGTATATTCTTATGATTTCTTATTCTTTTGCATGTTTGTCACACAAAATGTTTCTGATCATCAAACACATTTAAATATTAGTCAAATATAACACAAGTAAACACAATATGCAGTTTTTAAATGATGGTTTTTATTATTTATGGAGAAAAAAATTCCAAACCTACATGGCCCTGTGTGAAAAAGTAATTGCCCCTGAACCTAATAACTGGTTGGGCCACCCTTAGCAGCAATAACTGCAATCAAGCGTTATGTATAACTTGCAATGAGTCTTTTACAGCTCTGGAGGAATTTTGGCCCACTCATCTTTGCAGAATTGTTGTAATTCAGCTTTATTTGAGGGTTTTCTAGCATGAACCGCCTTTTTAAGGTCATGCCATAGCATCTCAATTGGATTCAGGTCAGGACTTTGACTAGGCCACTCCAAAGTCTTCACTTTGTTTTTTTTCAGCCATTCAGAGGTGGATTTGCTGGTGTGTTTTGGGTCATTGTCTTGTTGCAGCACCCAAGATCGCTTCAGCTTGAGTTGACGAACAGATGGCCAGACATTCTCCTTCAGGATTTTTTGGTAGACAGTAGAATTCATGGTTCCATCTATCACAGCAAGCCTTCCAGGTCCTGAAGCAGCAAAACAACCCCAAACCATCACACTACCACCACCATATTTTACTGTTGGTATGATGTTCTTTTCTGAAATGCTGTGTTCCTTTTACGCCAGATGTAACGGGACATTTGCCTTCAAAAAGTTCAACTTTTGTCTCATCAGTCCACAAGGTATTTTCCCAAAAGTCTTGGCAATCATTGAGATGTTTCTTAGCAAAATTGAGACAAGCCCTAATGTTCTTTTGCTTAACAGTGGTTTGCGTCTTGGAAATCTGTCATGCAGGCCGTTTTTGCCCAGTCTCTTTCTTATGGTGGAGTCGTGAACACTGACCTTAATTGAGGCAAGTGAGGCCTGCAGTTCTTTAGACGTTGTCCTGGGGTCTTTTGTGACCTCTCAGATGAGTCGTCTCTGCGCTATTGGGGTAATTTTGGTCGGCCGGCCACTCCTGGGAAGGTTCACCACTGTTCCATGTTTTTGCCATTTGTGGATAATGGCTCTCACTGTGGTTCGCTGGAGTCCCAAAGCTTTAGAAATGGCTTTATAACCTTTACCAGACTGATAGATCTCAATTACTTCTGTTCTCATTTGTTCCTGAATTTCTTTGGATCTTGGCATGATGTCTAGCTTTTGAGGTGCTTTTGGTCTACTTCTCTGTGTCAGGCAGCTCATATTTAAGTGATTTCTTGATTGAAACAGGTGTGGCAGTAATCAGGCCTGGGGGTGGCTACGGAAATTGAACTCAGGTGTGATACACCACAGTTAGGTTATTTTTAACAAGGGGGCAATTACTTTTCACACAGGGCCATGTAGGTTTTGATTTTTTTCCCCTAAATAATAAAAACCATCATTTAAAAACTGCATTTTGTGTTTACTTGTGTTATATTTGACTGATGGTTAAATGTGTTTGATGATCAGAAACATTTTGTGCGACAAACATGCAAAATAATAAGAAATCAGGAAGGGGGCAAATAGTTTTTCACACCACTGTATATATTGTATATACAAACCGGATTCCAAAAAAGTTGGGACACTATACAAATCGTGAATAAAAACTGAATGTAATGATGTGGAGGTGCCAACTTCTAATATTTTATTCAGAATAGAACATAAATCACGGAACAAAAGTTTAAACTGAGAAAATGTATCATTTTAAGGGAAAAATATGTTGATTCAGAATTTCATGGTTTTAACAAATCCCAAAAAAGTTGGGACAAGGCCATTTTCACCACTGTGTGGCATCTCCCCTTCTTCTTACAACACTCAACAGACGCCTGGGGACCGAGGAGACCAGTTTCTCAAGTTTAAAAATAGGAATGCTCTCCCATTCTTGTCTAATACAGGCCTCTAACTGTTCAATGCGTCTTGGGCCTTCTTTGTCGACCTTCCTCTTTATGATGCCAAATGTTCTCTATAGGTGAAAGATCTGGACTGCAGACTGGCCATTTCAGTACCGGATCCTTCTCCTACGCAGCCATGATGTTGTGATTGATGCAGAATGTGGTCTGGCATTATCTTGTTGAAAAATGCAGGGTCTTCCCTGAAAGAGATGACGTCTGGATGGGAGCATATGTTGTTCTAGAACCTAAATATATTTTTCTGCATTGATGGTGCCTTTCCAGACATGCAAGCTGCCCATGCCACACGCACTCATGCAACCCCATACCATCAGAGATGCAGGCTTCTGAACTGAGCGTTGATAACATCTTGGGTTGTCCTTGTCCTCTTTGGTCCGGATGACATGGCATCCCAGATTTCCAAAAGAACTTCAATCGTGACTGCCTGACCACAGAACAGTCTTCCATTTTGCCACACTCCATTTTAAATGATCCCTGGCCCAGTGAAAACGCCTGAGCTTGTGGATCTTGCTTAGAAATGGCTTCTTCTTTGCACTGTAGAGTTTCAGCTGGCAGCGGATGGCACGGTGGATTGTGTTCAATGACAATGGTTTCTGGAAGTATTCCTGAGCCCATTCTGTGATTTCCTTTACAGTAGCATTCCTGTTTGTGGTGACAGTGTCGTTTAAGGGCCCGGAGATCACGGGCATCCAGTATGGTTTTACGGCCTTGACCCTTACGCACAAAGATTGTTCCAGATTCTTTGAATCTTCGGATGATGTTATGCACAGTTGATGATGATAGATGCAAAGTCTTTGCAATTTTTCGCTGATATTGCTCCACTATCTTTCTGCGCAACATTGTGGGAATTGGTGATCCTCTACCCATCTTGGCTTCTGAGAGACACTGCCACTCTGAGAAGCTCTTTTTATACCCAGTCATGTTGCCAATTGACCTAATTAGTGTTTATTGGTCTTCCAGCTCTTCGTTATGCTCAAATTTACTTTTTCCAGCCTCTTATTGCTACTTGTCCCAACTTTTTTGGGATTTGTTGACATCGTGAAATTTTGAATCAACATATTTTCCTTTAAAATGATACATTTACTTGGATTAAACATTTGATCTGTCATCTACATGCTATTACAAATAAAATATTGACATTTGCCATCTCCACATCATTGCATTCAGTTTTTATTCACAATTTGTTTAGTGTCCCAACTTTTTTGGAATCCGGTTTGTGTGTATATATATATATATATATATATATATATATGTATATATGTATATATGTATATGTATATATATATATATATATATATATATATATAGTGCTATCAATTAAAAAGTTTAATGCGTGATTAATCGTGCATGACTTTGTGTAATTAATTGTGATTAATCTCAAATTTATTTTTTATGTTGAAATTTTTCCACAAAGATTTTAAGCTTAATAAGACTATATTAAGACAAATGGACACAATATAATGACATATAAATGTACTTCACATATTCAGGTAACTGGAACAAAAGGAAATAACGACAAAATCCCAACTGTGAGGAGGCTTTATTCACTCATACTCTAGGGCTGTGCAATGCTGAACACAGAAAACAAGCCATTAGGCTTATATTGTAAAATAGATGACATATTTAACATTAGAATTACCAGAGCCAACGAAAAAACTCGTAATTCCGTCCCACCTGAAACTGCTTCTTAAATCTCTTCACACCTCTCCGCCAGCGTCCTTTGTCTTCTAAATGTGCTGATAAGCCCAAGCAGCCTGCTATACCACCCCACCGCCTCAGAACTGGCATGGGTTGGGTATTGTATCTTGATCATGACTGAGAAAAAAAGTGAAAAAAAAAAGCTAACTTTCACAAGTGCTATAAATTTATACCGGCTTTTACAGACACAAATCAAATGTATGTTTTTATTGTATAATATTTACAATAAGAGTAGCTCACTACTCAAAACAGTAAATTTGCCTTGGAGCTGGTTTTGAACTCGCGACCTCTTGATTATAAGTTGACAGTTCTAACCACTACACAACGGAAGCTGTCGTATTGTCTGTGTACCTGTTGTGAAAGTGTTTGATTTTTGGCCATCAGCCTTCACACATTATACAATTGATGTCTACATTTTGTCATTTATTACTAAAACATGAAAATGTTTCTGTTTTAACAGTGTGTTTACATAGATTGCTATTGTTGTAGAAACAGAACATACATCAAATTATTTCCCCTTACAATTCTGGGTAGCTCACTCCCAGATAATCAATCAAGGCAGGATCTGGTAGAACTTCTTGCCTATTCTGAATTGGGGGTTTATGACAGGCTGCTTGGGCTTATTGATACATTTAGAAGACAGAAGTCGCTGACGGAGAGGTGTGAAGGGATTTAAGGTGGGCCAGATTTACAAGTTTTTTCGTTGGCTCTTTCATTGCTGTTTCTTTTGTACTGCGATGATGTTTTCGCATATATATTTTCTCTTTCTTTCAGGTGTGTAATAGAAACCACAGCATAGAGAGAAGTGTTTACATTGCAACAGGTACACACGCCGTAAATGTAGGAAGGACGGTCCTTACGTGTGTGTGTGAACTGTGAGCATTTGAATTTGATGATTGCAAATAGCGCTGAACTGACCTCTCTGTACTATTCTTTCCTCTGCATGTCGTGGAGTACAAAAGAAACAGCATACAGCAACATGTAGGGACTGGCAAGATTGGGGGGAATAAAACACACGATCACTGATTACAACCGCAAGATGTTATGCAAATGAATATAAATGATATGAATAACGTTGCAGCCGTGGCAGAATGTTTTCCGAAATCTACTATACAGGTCATAAAATGAACAATTCCAAATCTCATATATACACCTGTGTCTCAGGTTTTTTTTTTTACGTCATAGACCATAAGGCGCATATTAATTCAGCATAAGCAGGAACACTCAATAAAACTGAATTAAAAAAATCAAATGATGGTGAGGTATGAAAAAGGCAAATTCTCCAGCGTTTATGTGTCAGCTTTTATCCCTCCAGATCAGAGAATGTCCAGTTCCATTGCCTCACACCACTCACATCTACAGTTATTCCCAGTTTCAAATAAAAACGAACAGCGTCAGATCCCTAGGGCAGTAGTATGTATCGTGATCATGACTGAGAGAATAAAAGTGAAAAAAAAGGTAAATTTTACAAGTCCTATAAATGTACACCGTCTGTTACAGACACAAACCAAGTGTATGTGTGTACTGTATAATATTAACAATAAGAACCGCTCACTACTGAAAACAGCAAATATAGGAGGCAGTCGGGATCAAACCAGGGACTCTTGATTACAAGTCAGCAAATCTTACCGCTACGCCACGGAAGCTGTTGTCTTTTCCTTGAACCTTTTGTGAAAGTGTTTATTTGATGTTTGGACTTCAGGCTTCATACATTATATAGTTTATGCCTACATTTTGTCATTTACTACTAAAATATGAAAATGTTTCTATTTTAAAAGTGTGTTTACACAGATTATTGTAGAAACGGAACACACATGAAATGCATGTGTTCCAAATAACGATCTATTATTTCCACTCTAAAACTCCAGCACTTCACTCCCAGATAATCAATCAAGGCATGAGCTGGGAGAACTTTGTGCATGTTCTGAGGCAGTGGAGGGATGGAATAGTAGGCTGCTTGCTGCTTGTCTTTATCGGTACATTTACAGGACAAAAGACACTGGCGGAGAGGTGCGAACGGATTTAAGGTGGGCCGGATCTACAAGTTTTTTTGTAGGCTCTGGTAATTCTAGTGTTAATGTAGTTAGGAGAGTTAATTTCTCAGCAGAAAGAGCTGGGTCATCCTCTGAACTCTCCATCACCTGAGACAGATGGCAGCACCACTGAACATGAGTAAAGTGTCTGCCAAAATCAATTCAATATCAATTAAATTGTGAGGGCCTTGTATGCATTTGTATTCACTCATACATAAAACAATACCAAAACAGCTGTAAGATAGACTTGAAGATTACATAGAGGTAGTCATACTTAACTATAATTGGACTTTATTAGTTCTGCACAGTGCAACCGTTTTTTTTTTTGTTTTATCGAATTTGTGGATGTACTGTAATGTAATATCACAACATTAACAGGAGAGAATAGGCAACGAGTAGAGGATGGCAAGCCCCCCTCCCAATCCAACTTAAACTCTGTGCTACTACTGTTGCGTCATGTGAGGAAGCGGCCCCTGCCACTAAATGTACCAGTTTAACGCACAGTGGGTAAAAGATTTTCCAGTCTTTTTTTATGATCAATCCAATGCTTTGCAGGTACTGATAAGCATCGGGAGGAATGTTGGCAGGCTCAATACCGTACATTACTGGAAACCCGATTTTAAAATGGAATAACGTATAAGCATATCTTTTCAGAAAACGAAGTAAATGAAAAAACCCATTTGGCATGTCGTCATCGGTGACCGCTACTAATGACACACAAAAAAATAAAAGTTAATGAGAATGTTCTTAAAATCAAAGTGAACATTGCGTACTGTATCACAAAAGACGAACATCCTTTTACCAAATTTGTCCCACTCATATTTATTACATAAAAAATGGCATAAACCTCAATCCGACTTATGACAAACCATATGCTAAAGGACTGGCCAAATATCCGACAGTATGAAAAATGAACTTGCCGCTAAAGTAAGAGACTCCACATTCCCACTAATGATTGATAGAGATGCACATTTTTCAATGACAGCGTGCGAGATTGCTAGAAAAAAAAATGTGTGTATTACCTACAGGGCCCAAGCAATGACTCCAGCTTCTGAAGTTTCTCCAGCTCAGCATTTGTTGGCATGACCACGTTAGTTATATGTAGGGCTAGTGTATCTCTTAGTGGTTGCTCGTTTCTTCGCAAATCCTTCACCATCTCCAG
>NW_024383925.1:0-9868 GCF_016835505.1 Polypterus senegalus
TTGGTGAAACTCGTCCGGGATAAGTCGCTTTTTCAAACGTAGCCATGTAGTAGATTAGTTTACCTGGATTTAATCATCAGAGATGATTGCGCGTGCCCGCGCTGATTGAAAAGCCCATATATATCGAGTCTAGAAAACATGATCAGCAAGTCTTTGATAGGCTTCATCAAAATGACAAAAGAACGGGCGCATTTTTTCACACAAGCGGAGCAGGACCTTTTACTCGAAGGATATGAAGAATTTCAAGATTTAAGATGCACAAGGGGTAACACTGCAAAAGCAGCCCAAACCAGAAAAGATGGCTGGCAAAAAGTGGCCGACAAATTAAACGCTAAGTAGTGTGCATTGTACTTACTGAATGCAGTACCTTTCCTATGTGTCAGATTAATTATTATTTAATATGTCATAATTCCAGATCAAACGTGAGAACATGGAGACAGGTTAAAGTGAAGTACAAGAATATACTTCAAACTGGTAAATATTGGTATATAACTATTTAAAGAATTGTTGACATAAAGAATCATATATAATAAAAAAAACATTACTTTTAAAGCTAATAATAAGGCAGACAAGCAAAAAACAGGTGGAGGTCCACGTGGTCCAGACCTAACCCCTGCAGAAGAGTTGGCTTTCCAGCAAAATGCCAATCGCTCTGTTTCTGAGGTCATTCCAGTGGGAAGCTCCACCTCAGAACCAGTGGCAGGATGCAGTGATCACTTCATTTCAGGTAAAGGATGGTCATTGTATATATTTGTCCTCGATGTGTGCCATAGGTATGTCCCGTATAGCCCTTTTTTTTGTTGGGTCAGTTGAAGGGAATGTCATATCCCTAGAACTTGTGTATGACCAACGAGATATTGACAAAGGTCAATTATTTGATGAAGACACTTTCTGATTATTCATCAGGAGAAGAGGTAAAATTTCCAAATGTTTGATCAAACTCCACTCTGATCAGTCCCATGTGCTCCAATCACATTTGGAAATCCTGGGTAATGAGAATGTTAGACTGATTGTGAGATTCTTTATGGAACTGTGGGTGTTTTTGCCTGTGTATTACCTACCTGCAATGGCATGAAACGCCTCTTTTATTGTCTGCACACACAGGTGTCCAGGAAGCCTATTAACATCTGAAGGAAATATTTCAGAGCCAAACAGACTTTACGAATTGCCTGGCAAACTGCACTTTTAGATAGATAGATTTTCCACATCGCCTACAGTATATAAAAAAGGGCTGCTTGCAAAAAACCTCAAACCAATGCATACTGTCTGTGTGGTTGTGAGAGACCGACTTCGCCTAGTCTGACTTCGAATATAAGGTGCTAATAAATCTTTGAGGTACAATATTTCCCCAGGGCTAAAGCAGTATCTTTCGAAAATAATTTCCTCCTGGAGCAATAAAGGATCTTACCGATCGCGCAAAACCCTCTCAATATGAAATTCTCTTCTTATAATTTGCACAACAATATCAATTGGTCGCTCATTTATGAACGGCGAATCCATGACTGAATGAATTCCATGAACAGACACTGATTAAGTGTGTGTGCTAATCCTTGTTGCTGCTATGACAACACATCCAGCAAGAGTTTCGAAAAAACCGACAGATCCAGGATTATGCCAAATTGTAACAATTATATCCTGCTTAAAGAGTAACCCATGTACAAAAAATACCCAGAGGTCAGTCTAGGATTACTATGCGTGTACACAACCTTATAATTACTAATACTTAGGGATAGGCGGATATTCAAAAGACTTGAGATTTGTGTGTGTGCGTGCAACTTTCATCTGTCTCAGCAGGGGTGGCTCTAAGCTCGTGGCGGCCCTGGGCAGGAAAAAAAAAAAAAAAAAAAATTTGGTGGCCCCTTAAGCCCGCCAATGTCAATATGGTATCTTATGCACAACGGATGGCCACATCCGTTGCGGACACTGTATAGCCGCCTTGTGCTAACACTAATACTTTATTAAAACTAGGTGAAATATTAACCTGTAAGACGACTCGCCCACTTCCACTAGCTTCGTTTCTATATGCGCGTGTCCGTAACTTGAAAACCAAGTGGCGGCCCATGATATTCTCATTACGCCAGAACGTTGTAATACTACATATACTGCTCCGACTCTAGTGGCATTAGTAAATACAGCATACTAATTAACAAGCAACACAATGTTTTGCCGTCAACTGTGTCATTAATTTCTGTTTTATATTCAATATACTGTATATTGGTATAGCGGCCCCAGGGATTTGGCAGCCCTGTGCAGGTGCACAGTTTGCACATGCCTAAGGCCGCCCCTGGTCTCAGAGCGCTAAGGACTCTTATCGCGAGTTCACAGCATGGAAGCACAAATAAATTAAAGGAGCCACAGCGAATCCCCCGACTCACGTTAATGCGCCGATGACTGTTGAAACAGAGCTGGCAATGGTCATTTAGTCGTTAAATGAAAATATTGCAAATGTTAAAGCAAAACTTATAAAAATGGCCAGTTTAATTTTTTTAACTACTGTAACAAACAGCATTTGCAAAACTAAATAATTAGAAAAAATGCATTTATACATAATACATATATACAAGCATGCCGGACGTTATCCACAACTTGGCTTACTGCCCTGCGCTCTCATGTCTCTCTGTCGGATCTCCTTGTGAGCTCCGCTGCATTCTAACCACGCCCACTTCATGACGCACCTTGTTATGAATTGTGTGGCGTCTCCTTCCTGAACGAAACAAGTTTGAAGTAAAAAGAATCGAGAAGAGGCGGTCAGACACTTTCTGTAAACGGCATTATCATTTCATAAACTATTTTATGCTTCAAAAATTAATTTTCTTTTCCTGAAAAAATGGCGATAATAATAATAATAATAATAATATGGTGAAAATTTAAAACCAAAAATGAAGTACAGCTTTCACAAAATGAAAGGGGACAAAGTTTTTACAGCTAAGAATAAGACGGCTTATAAAAAAATTATATTTATTTATTTTATTTACACTCTGTTTTTAATTTGCACTTCAGCAGATTATTACTTCAAAAGATAAAAAGAGAAACTGTTGACCAAATGAAGAAGCAGCAGTATTTTCCAATAGAAAGAGTAATTGTGAAATCCTAATCTCTCCCACTCCAAAATTAGCCTTTTACCTTTAATGCATTTTATTTACAGCTGTCCCCAAATAAATCATATCAATATTTAAAAGCATACAAATGTGAAATTTTCAACATCAAAAATATTAATAATAATAACATTTTGACAACTACATATCCATCCTTCTATATAAAAGCGGTAGGGATTGTCCTTCCGTCCCGTGAGTGCTACGCAGGCGCGGAGTTTCACACACGCCCCATCCATTTTGCAATGCACGATGAGATTTGTAGTTTCGTTTTTCCAGGTAAAAGATGATTTTCTACTCCAGACTGTGCGATATCTTCTTCTTCTTTCTTACTATATACAAGCGGTCGGGATTGTCTTTCCGTCCCGTGAGTGGAAAGCGTAGCGGTATTCCGCTTATCACAGACTTACTACTTGCAGCTTGCGGTACGAAGCGACATGATGTGAGCAGAGTTCTGGTGCTCTCATCATTCCCTTGCTTTTGTGCGCGATGCGCTGGAAAAATAGACAAAATTATGTCTCTGGAAATAATTAATGTTGATGGAGTACAAATGCCTCACCGCGTAGTAAATATCAGGGGGGGTTCAAAAGGGCGACCTCAATATAGAAAAAAGTTTAAATTTCATCACAAAAATAACAGAAACGACGAGTATTAAAGTAATACCGCTCAAATGCAATATAACCAAATTAATGAGTTTGTATAAAATATCAAATTGATCTACATATTGAATTGCCTTAAGAAGTGGTCAACTTAAAAGTCGGTCGCCTAAAAGGCGGGTGAGCCTAGTATTGTATAAATTCAGCCTAAAAAATATAATACAGAGAAGAATTTCTCAAAAAATGCAAGGAAGAACCATATTTTCACAACTGAAATTTAAGTATTTATTATACAGCCATGCATCATGCATTCGAGAAGGAAACGACAAAAGGAATACAAGGAGAGGAATGAATAGGAGCCGGCGGTGTGACTGGGTGCTACAAACTAAAATTTGGGACTCAACCATGTGAAGTGAACTGCTGATACCAATAAACAGCAGCGGTGGGCAGGTGGGCACAGGGGGATTCCAGTCACTCAGGTGGTGATTTAAACAAACCTCCTGTGTGTCCCTCAGAGTGTAGTAGCCGTTGTGTTCACGTGTGTTAGTCGCTGTTATCACTTCTCATGGCTTTGTGCACTGAGCTTTGATAGCAGTGATAGTGCTTGTCTAATCTGTTAAATACACTTTGTGATGTGCCAGGGTCATATGTGACTAAAATATTTATTTTATTTCAAAAGGGAAACAAATGTTATTGCTAATATTGTGCACTTTTTTTTTATGTTATGAACTTTGAGGTACGCCTGGGTCAGATGTGAGCAAAATGTTTATCTATATATATATAATTCACTAAGGCAAGACAACCATGGAAAGCATGCCGGAAGGGGCGTGGATTCACTAAGCTGCCGACAAGTGAGACACCTATGGCGCACGCAGGAAGGAGCCACGCCAACCAACTCCAAGACCATTGGATACGATGACAAATCGCAGGGCCATGCCCACCAAATCGGACGTGACGACACAGAAAAAATGGCATCATTTATATTCGTCTGTCGTAGAGGCCACATGCAGTGCAGGTCAGGTTAATGTCATGTGCATGTCATGCACCTCTGAGCTACGTTGACTGTTCATAGAGGCATGTTCCTTTGCGGAGGTGAATCACCATATGCAGCGTGCGAAACGGTTTGCGAGGGGTATCCCATCGGATCCTTAAAACAATCCTTTACAACTGAGGTTAAAGCACAATGAAGTAAGCAGTCTTTAAAAACCGACTTTTCGGTTACGACGCACGATCGCATGCACCATAGCAAACTGTTTTACACACTACATACAGCTATTCGCATCCGCGACAAACATGCGTCTTCTTAGATGCTCCTGCAGGAACACGGAAGACGTTTTCCTGCCCACCAACACTCCTTTTTCACCGGCCGGCGTCTGCCCTCGCTCTCTAGGCATTCACACTGCCTGCCCATTTGCCCGGACCCAAAAACTCTCCGACCACCCAGTTAGTCCCTTTCGTCTGTGGTAAGAGTCCACATGCACGTCTGAGCCACACGGCGTTTGTTATGCCGCGGGTTCACTATTGTGTTGTATTTTGCTCTCTCCAGAGTTCCATCTTTTCATTCACTTACTGTTGTATTCTCACACCAACCCGTTTTAGACATCCGTGTCTTTCCAGAAGTGTTTAGCATTCAATAAATAATTATGCATGAGATTGAGCGTGTGTCTACCCAGCGCAGAGAGGCGTGGGTAAGCCGTTGAACCCCATTCGGGCTGCAAGCCATGGAATTCCCACTAAGTGTGACTCATACGCTCCCACTGGTTGCGTCCCAACCCTTTGTACACACCCCCCTCCCACCTCGCTACTACCGTGGTTGGGTATCTTGGTGGATTATATATAGAAACGCAGCCAAAACCGAGGGGTATCCCATGGGGTCCTTAAAGCATTCCTTTACAACTGAGGTTGAAACACAATGAAGTAAACAGTCTTTAAAAGCAGAGTTTTCGGTTACGACGCACGACCACGTGCATCATAGCAAACTGTTTTACACGCTACATACAGCAATTCACATTCCGCGACAAACATGCGTCTTCTTAGATGCTCCTGCACTTTGTTCACACCCCCTCCCACCTCGCTACTACCGTGGTCGGGTGTCTTGGTGGATTATACAGTATATAGAAAGGCAGCCAAAACCGCACAGAGCAATGAAAAGTCTAGAGTTCCATCTTTTCATTCACTTTCTGTTGTATCCTCAAACCCTCCCTTTTTAGACAACTGTGTCTTTCCAGAAGTGTTCAACCATCAATAAATAATTATGCGGTGTTTGTTATGCCACGGGTTCACTATTGGCTTGTTTTTTGCTCTCTCCAGAGTTCCATCTTTTCATTCGCTTACTGTTGTATTCTCACACCAACTCGTTTAGACAACCGTGTCTTTCCAGAACTATTTAGCATTCAATAAATAATTATGCATGACATTGAGCGTGTGTCTACCCAGCGCAGAGTGGCGTCAGTAAGCCGTTGAACCCCATTCGGGCTGAAAACCATGGAATTCCCACTAAGTGCGACTCATACGCTCCCACTGCTTGCGTCCCAACCCTTTGTACACACCCCCCTCCCACCTCGCTACTACCGTGGTCGGGTGTCTTGGTGGATTATATATAGAAAAGCAGCCAAAACCACAAAGAGCAATGAAAAGTCTACGTCAGTCACAGGTACATCTGGACTGTGTAAAGTCGACAACAACTCAAGTGACGAGTTGGAGGTGGGCACATGAGCGGGCAGTGCATACTGAACGAGAAATCAGCAGACTAGCATGACGGACGGAGCTGAATGGACGTCCTTCTCCTCTCCTCCCGTTCCACACTCCGCGCCGTGCACCCCCATCCCTCCGTCTGGCAGGACAGTGCGCCAGTTTTCAGTCATGGATGATTGTGTGTTGGTTCGTTCCGTGCATTGTTACAATGTTGCTTTTCTTGCTGATTTATTACATTACCGATATTTCAAATGTTAATTTTCTCCCTGTGCTTAAAAACCATTCAAAAACCAGCCTGATTATGCGGCATATGGTACGCCGGGTTGGCTAGTATTTTTTAATTTCAAAAGTTGAAAAAAAAAAAAAAAAACACTATTGCTACTACGTCAGATTCTGTTCAGTTGTAGATTTTTAATTGTTTTTTATGTTCTTTTTGATGTGCCTGTGCCAGATGTGACCAAATTTAAGAGTAACAATGAATAAACATGACTTGTTTTTCAGCACATTTATTTGTGTTGGCTTAAAATTTCTCTGTTTACTGGCCACTGAAAATGTCTAACCCAGCTATATTTCTTAGTTTGAAAATCTGACCCAACTGATTTTGTACCATATATACTCACAGATATGTTCTCTTGTGGACTAGTCGTGACTTGCTTTTACAGTATAATGTCTGCTATTTTATAATGTCGGTCATATAAGTCGAATGTGGAAAACACACTATTGGCACAAGAGATTATGATATGGTAACATCCACCTGAGAGAGTAACTATGGAGCACACAGCCTTTATTTTCTATGTGTATGCAGCAATGTGCTGTATCAGCGTGTGCTCCTAACCTCTCTCTTTCTCTCTATTGTGCCTACTTGACCACATGGTGAGACCCGAACTATTCTGAAAAGACATTTGCAATGATTTGTATTTTTTGTATCTCACACCCTCATACACCTTTATCGTAAGAGAATCCCTTATCTATGATAGACCATTCGATCAGAAGAAAAAAATGAAACTAGTAGTGAATTAAATGTCGTTGAAGTAGCGAAAGAAATTGGTAACTGCACTGCTGCAACAACATTTGATGCATCTGAGAAACTGATGCGAGATTGGAGGAGGCAAGAAGATGTTAAAAAAAAAAAATACGTGTTGCATTTTTGAATGGGTGTATTAGTCAGGGTCTGATTTTATGATGAATTTTTCGGATTTTAAGACCTGACTTATGCGTGAATATATATGGTAATTGAATAACCGTGCTGTACACAGTACTCAATATTAGGCCTCACCATTGTGTTATAAATCTTAAGCAGAACCTACTGTAACTTGTATTCCAACACATCAAGGCGCTATATAACCTAATATTCTGTTAGCCTTCTTAATGGCTTCTGAACACCGTCTGGCACTTGATAGAGTCGAGTCCACTACGACTTCTAAATCCTTCTAAGGTGTACTTTAAATTTTCAGACCTCCCCAGCATTACACCTTGTGTACAAAGGAGAGTGAAATACCTTATAAAAGACTCTATAATAGGACTGGGCACTCTTAAAAATAATGGCACTTTACCAGGTTGTGCGGTTCCTAATAGACCACTGCTCGACCAAGAACCATTTCATCCATTTACATATGAAGTGGGCTCTTTAGGCTTTCAAAAGGCCGCTGTGAGTCCAAAACAGAACATTAGGCTACCTAGCAGGACACTGAGAGGTTAAGAAAACCTGAACGGAGCCTGTGGTTACTGGATGAAGGGAGAGACCTTTTAAAATCAGGAAGCCATTGAGATTCCACATATATACTTAATCTATTCACAAGTATTAATAAAGCTTGAGAGACAGATATATACAGTGGAAAGGCATAGATAGACAGACAGACAGACAGACAGACAGACAGACAGACAGACAGATAGACAGATAGACAGATAGATAGATAGATAGATAGATAGATAGATAGATAGATAGATAGATAGATAGATAGATAGATAGATAGAGAATAATCTGGCAGATAGATAGATAGATAGATCTCTTCAAATTCCAACCAAACATTTATGTGATACTGATGGAGCTCCACGGAACATTGCAGACATCATGATGGGGTCCACGGGCATGTGCACGCAGCACCACCAACAGGCTGGCAAGAGAGAGACACAGCTTGGGGGTCAGTCTGTGGGACGTGCACAGGGGGCTAAAGAAAACAACAAGTGGGAGCACACATTCTGTCACATGCAAAGTTCAAAGCCAAGGAAGGCACAGTGGATTAAAGAAACCCCGATCTGCAGCCAAAAGAAAGCCGGTGAGACACCACACCACAGATGTGCAGCCATTACACAGACAATCACGAGGTAGAAATGACTTTGACACCTTTATTTTTAAGGTGGAGTTACATTTCATGTGTTTTTCATGGTTGAACAATAAATACATACATTTCCGTTGTGAAAATTTAATTCCTCCTTGCATTTTGTAAAAAATTATTTTTTTTTTATTTTGCATATATATATTTTTTTAAATTTGGATTTACTTAATATGGAGATTAATATGACAATCAGAGAAACATGTCTATTATAAAAGAAAATCTTGAGACAAGACTATTTCCAAGTATTTTTTTCAAGTCCCACCCTCCTCTCAACCATTTTCAAACACGCCCACAGTCCACTGAACTCTCATTCATGTGAATACTTTTGTCAGACACAGTTCTCGCATTCTCAGCTGTTATAAATTTTTAACGTTTTCCTCATTTTAAGTCGATTATGAAAAGTTCTCTGTTTCATCCTTTAAAGAAGCTTTCCTGGACAGTATTTTTAGACATACAATCTATTTGTTTCCTTCAATGTAGTCCTTTTCTGGACAATAATTTTATACGTTCTAGATGACAAGTCAACAACTAAGTGAAGAAGAAAGGGCAGCACGTTGAAAGAGGTCCAAAAGCATTGGAGAGAAAAGAATTCAAAAAAGAACAATAATAATCTAAGTGCAAATTCGGAAAATAAGAGAAGTAATAATCAGCCCAGACCAAGTGAAATTGAAAACCTAGAAGATCCAATCAGGGCCAGAAATAAAAGACAAAGATAGAAGACAAAATAGAATGTCGTAAAGAGGTTCAAAAATGTTGTCGTAATACACATTTAAAGCAGGTTAGAGATTATGAAAGTACTAAAATTCGAAAGTCTGATAGTAAAGATCGCACTAGCGCTAACAAATGGAAATTATCACCCCATGAAATAATGGAACAGCGAAAAGAGATTGAATATATGGACATAGATGATATAGCAGAAGTATGTAGATATGTAGATATTGTTCGGCTTTAAAGTTTAAGTCGGAGATTTGTAGATCGTCTAATTCATGTTGCCATCACGGAAAAGTAGTGTTTCTTCCCAATGAAGAGGCGTATCCACGAGAAATAAAAGATTTGTTGTTTGGTGAAAGTGAAATCCACAAACACTACAGGCAAAATATCCAACTCTGCAATAATACGTTTGTGTTTGCATCATTCAATGCTCAAAACA
>NW_024383926.1:0-3636 GCF_016835505.1 Polypterus senegalus
TTTTCCCCCCCGTTTTTCGGCAGGGCTTTTTTTGGGGGGGTGCGTCCCTTCCCTTCCGTTTGGGCCCCCTCCCTTTTTCCCCTTCCCCCCCGCTTTTTGCCAGGGGGAAAAAAAAAAAGGGGTGGATTTGGGGGGAAAAAAAAAAGCGGTTTTTTATCGCCGCTAAAAAATTTTTGGGCAAGATAACTTTTTTTAAAGGGGCCCGGGGGGGCCTTTTTTAAAAAAAAGGCCCCCCCCTTTAAAGGAAATTTGGGTGGTGTTTGTGTTGGCGGGGGCCCCGGGGGTTTCTCTGGTTTTTGGGCCCCTTTTTTTGGGGTCTTTCCAAACAAAAAAAGGGGGGAAATGTTTTTTTAAAAAAATTTTATTTAAAATTTTTGTTAGGTAGGGGCCGGTTTTTTTGGTTTTTTTTGGGTTTTTTTTTTTAAAAGGGTTTTCCCCCCCAAGTTTTTTTAAATTTCTTTTTTCCCCAAGCTCTTTTTCTTTGGAAAAAAAATCCCTTTTGGGTTTTTCATTTTTTTTTTTTTTCCCCTACCCAAAATTTTTTTCTCCCTTTTTTTTTTAAAAAATTTTTATAAAAAAAGGTTTTTTAGGTTTTTTTTTTTTTTTCTTTTTTTTTTTTTCCCTTTTTTCCCCAAAAAATTTTATTGGGGAATTTGGAGGGGGTGCTAAACTTTTAAAAAAATTTTTTTTTATTTGGGGGTTAATTTTTTTTTTAAAAAAGGTTTGGGTGCGAAAAGGGGTTTGGGGGGGCTTTTTTGGGTTTTCCCCTTCCCCATTTCCCCTGGGGGTTTTTTTTGTTTTTTTCCGGTTTATTTTCCGGGGATTGGGTTTTTTAAATCCCTTCCCTTTTTTTTTTAAATAGGGGTTAAATAATTTTGGTTTTTTTCCCCCTTAAAAATTTTTTGGGGCCCCCCCTTTTAAAAGGGGGTTTAACTTGCCCCAACCTTTTTTAAATTTTTTAAAAAATCCCGTTGGGAATTTTTTTAATCACGGCCCGGGGGTTTTGCCGTGGGGAAAAAAATTTTTTTTGGGGGAAATTTTGGGGGTTTTCCCTTTTTTAATTCTCTTTTTTTTGCCTTTAATCTTTTTTTCCGGAAAGATACCATTTTCAAAGGGTTTTTTTTTTTTTCCCCAAACCGGGTTTTTCCCATTTTTGGGGGTTTATTTTTTTCCTTGGGTTTCCCCAAATTAACGGTTTGGTTGGGAAAAAATTTTTTATTTTTTTTTTAAGGTGCTTTTTTTTTTTGTGTTTAAAAATTCAATTTTTCTTTTAAAATTTTGTACCTTTTTAAAAGGGGGGGTTTTTTGGGGCCCCTTGTCCCCCAAAAAAAAACCCCCTTTCCCCCTTTCCCTTTTAAAGGGGAAATTTTTTTCCCCTTTAATTTTTGGGGCGAAAAAATTCCCCTTTTTTTGAAACTTTTCGCCTTTAACCTAACTGTGCTTGGTCCGAATGTATTTTCTCTTCCGTTTTTTTTTTCCTTTTTTTTTTTTAAAAGTGTGGTGGGGGATTTTTAAAGGAAATTTTCCCAAAGGGGTTTCCCAAAGCGGGAGTTTTTAAAAGGGGGGGTCGGGATTTTTGGAAAATTTTTTAAAAGGTTTTTTTTCCCTGGGTTGGGTCAAGGTGGGTTGCTTTTTTAGAATTTCCGGGTACCCAAATTTTCCGTTGTCCCGTTTTTTTTTTTTAAAAGGGAAATTTCGGTAAAAAAAAAAACCTTTTTCAAATTTGGGGGGGGCCGCCAAAGTCCCCGGGGCATTTTAAATTCCAACTTTTTTTTTTTAAAAAAAGAAACCGGGGTTTTTTTCATCAAAACTTTTGTTTTCTTAAGTTGTTTTTTTTGGGAAAAAAGGCCTTTTAAAAAAAAAACCCCCCAAATAATTTAGGGTTTTTCCCTTTTTAAATCGGGGAATGCCAAGGTCCCCCGTTTTGGGCTTTTTGGGTTTTTTTTTGAAATTTGGGAAAATTAGGGAAATATCGAGAAAAATCCCAAAAGATGGAACTTTTTGTAATAAACCAATTTTGCATATAGACACCTTATTTATCTCAAAGGGCAAAAAAGATAGATTTTTTTCCTGTGTCGTGCTTTTTAAAATTACAATCCCCCCTTTTTTTTCGAAAAACTATCAAGATTGATGTGGAGATTTATAGCTAATTTGAGGGGGAAGAACCCATTGATGGTTTGCCTGAACCCTTGAAAACTTTATGTGGTTTTTTAAAAAAAAAAATAGGTTTGCAAATTTAGTGAAATATAAAATATTTAAAGTATATTTGTTTTAAAACCCTTTTTTTTTTGGGTTTTTTCCCTTTTTCCTTTAGGAAGGTTTTTGTTTTTTTATTTTAATTACATTTTTTTTTCCAAAATTGGTTGAAAATTTTTGAAAAAAAGTTGGTGTTTTGTTTTTTTTGAATTTTTTTGGGCTTTTTTGTTGGGTTTTTAAATAAGTGAAAAAAATCTTATTTTGCTATTTTTGGGGTTTTTAAAAAAATTTTTTTTTTAAGACATTTTGGTCAATTTGAATGGTTGTTTAAACCCTTTTGGGTATCTGAAATATGCCTTCTTTATAAAGGCATGGTTTTAAAGGGGGGGCAAATTAGGGATGCTCAAGAGGTGTTTTGGGCTGTACTGCCAAGGGTTTCCCTTTGGGGGTGTCTAGACTCTCCCCTCCCTTTTTCCCCGCCACTCAAAATTTTTTTTAAACACTTGGGCATCTACCATATCCCTTCCTTTTAAGGGGATGGGTTTTTTCATGGGGGGCAAAATGCGCCTTTACCCCCTGGGGTGTATGGGGGGCCTTTTTCCCGGTTTTTTTTTCCCCGGATGTTCCAGACCCCCTTAAACCTTTCCTTGTACATCCACTCTAAGTTATTTTTTTAAAAACTTTTGGGGAATACCTTGCCCTTTTAAAGGGGATGGTTTTACAAAGGGGGGTGAAAAAACGGGGTTTTCAAAAGGGGGTTTTGGGGCCCGTTTGGGGTTTCCCTTTGGGGGTGCTAGACCCCTCATTTCCCCCCTCGGGGGGATCTGTCCCAAACCGCTCTCTGTCCCCTCCCCTTTTTGGCCCCTGCAAATGGGGGAACAGGATTCCCTCCGTTTATGACTTTTTTTGGGGGCCTTTCAGGCTCCCAAAAAGGGCCGTTGGATCAAAAATTATTTGGTTTTGGGATCAGGCCCGGTCGGCCCGACCATTTTCCCCTTTCCCAAAGACGACAAAAAATTGTGCGGGTTGGGGGAGCAACAGGCAAAAATGGGCCCGGGAAAAACCTTAAACCGGTTTGGGCATTCCCGGAAAAATACCCAAAAGGGGCGGGGGACGCCCACCATCAAAACCCCTTATGATGGAAAGGTAGCGGCCCCCATCACCCCCGGGCCACCTTTTCCCCGCCTTTTGGGGTTTGGGCCCCGGGGTGCGGCCCCTGCCCCCCCCCCCCCCCCCCCCCCCCCCCCAAAAAAAAAAAAAAAAAAAAAAAAACCCCCTTCCCGGGGCGGACCCGACCTTCCTTTCCCCCCTTTTACCCTTTATGGGGAAAAAACCTTCCCGGGAAAAAGGGGCCCAGAAAATTTTGCCGGAATTCCCCCGGGTTCTTTTGGGTCCCAAACCCCAACCCCTTAAAAAAACCCTTGGTTTAAAAGGGGGTGA
>NW_024383927.1:0-9312 GCF_016835505.1 Polypterus senegalus
GAGTGTAACGTGTGCCAGTGTAACCGAGGGATGGCAGACGAGCTCACGTAATGGGTGACAAGGCACATTCTCATCCTGATGTCCAGGCTCTTGTCATAAATATTCCAATCTTGTGCTTTTCTCAATATAGCACAGACAACCGTTTTCACGCTTTGAGCCAAAGCATTGTAGCAGACTAGTTACTGACCAAATCGACTGCTGACTGGGCGGATATCAATGACGTCATTACGCTAGCGTGCTCAAAATCACGTGACGGGCGCATTTGAAGCAAGCCTCGGCGGTGCCAACTCCAGTGCTTCGATAGCTCGACACAGTGTCGAAACCTGAGTATCGAGCGGCCCATCACTAGTGATTGGATGTTTAGCTGGGGGTGGGTGAGTGGGGGATCTCTGCCGAGTGCTGTGTGAGCCTGAGCTCAAGCGCTCAAACAGTGCACGGAGTGAAAGAGTGAACAAGAGATGAAACCTATCATCTCATTTGTGCCTTTTCCAGTGGATTTTTCAGCTACTGCAATAATTCTTGTCCATATTCAGTTTGTGGGTAATCTATTATTTTCGTTCTCAACTTCTAAAAGTTTGATTTAAGGGGGCAGGATGTTTGTTTAAGGGGGCATTGCCCCAGCGTAGAGTCAGCCCCGCAAGCAATGAACGAGTAGTGACGTTTTTCGTGAGGCCGAAACATCCACAAGCCCCAAGGCAGTGAGATAGAACTCAAAGGACAGTAGCCAATGAGCCCATCGAATAGGAGGCTCAAAGGGGTAAATTAGGAAGGGAGGCGGTGGTGAAAGAGAAAACTCAGCAATTCTCGCCAAATTTTATTACTAAGAGAGAAGCTGACAGCTGGTAAGTGCAACACCCAAAACTCCTTGTTTTTATTTATTTATTTTTTTGACACTACTCAGACCAAAGCAGTCAAGCTTATCTCACAGAAAGCACACATATAGCAAATGGCTGCATAATCAAACCCTATAATTCAATTATAACACAGTAGACATCTATACTGTATAACAGCATCATTTACTGTTTAGTACTGTAAATACTGAACAGGGAGTATCCATCAAAGCAGTTCTGTTACAGAATGATCAAAAACACAAAGGGTAGAGGTGAATTTTATGAACTACTGAATTTATACACAGAGTCAATCAATGCATACGTTTACTCTAGTTGGTCTAGACCCAAATGACTTGTTAAAATCAAAGTCTATTCTGCATCCTTTAAATTTATCCATCATCCTTGAAATTTCTGTGTATGTAAAACTGTATAATCTTGTTGTTTACAGGACATCTGCTGATCTCTTAGTCATTTCCTGATAAAATGTGTGTATTACATCAACCTTCTTCTGGTACGAAAATCATCCATTATCCAACCCGCTATATCCTAAGTACAGGATCATGCTGGAGCCAACACAGGGCACAAGGCAGGAAGCAAACCCCAGACAGGGTGCACACACAGACACAAGTTAGAATCGCAATGCACCAAACCTGCATGTCTTTGGACTGTGGGAGGAAACCAGAGTACCCAGAGGAAACCCACGCAGACACAGGGAGAACATGCAAAGTCCACGCAGGGAGGACCCAGGGTCTCCTAACTGTGAAGCAGCAGCACTATCCACCACGCCACCGTGCCACCAATTCTTATATATTTGAATGTACACTGCAATCCAAAATGCTAAACTATTGTTACCTCTAAATTATTTTCACACAGTATAAATGTGTGTGGACTACAGTACATTCATCTCTGAATTTTACTGCAATATTTAAAAAGTATAACTCTGCAAATCAACAGAAAATATTTGGAACAAAAAGATTATGCTCCTAAAATTGATATCTCTATTATTTTTGGAATCAAATTAATGTTCTCTATTTTTAATTGACACTGCAGTTATAAATTTAGAAATAAAATCATATCACACTCACTAAACTACTAAATGCAAATCAATAAAGAAAGGCCCTAAATTACAGGCAGTTGATGTATCACATTGTTAAAGGTCTGTTTCATGTACAGAATTAAAGCTTTCAGCTCATGATGTGAACTTGGAATTACTTCTCTGTGGCCTTTATAATCACCCTCACTGCTGACTTTCCAAATTCATCAAGTGAATTTCTCAGGATAAAGTAGGTAGTTAGAAAAGACTCAGGTACCCCAACAACCGATCCAACAGCAGCCATAACAGCACCAGGAACTGAAGTGGTGATCAGTTTTAAAACTGATGCTGCACTAATGTCAGAGATAAAAGGATTCTTGACTTCTGCTTTGAGGACTTCCACGGGTTTCCCAACTTTCAATGCAAGTCTCAAGTGATTCATCATCCAGACCAAAGCTGCTTCGTATATACTTAAATGCTGCTACTAAAATGGCGATATCACAAACAATGGAGGTTCCAGGAATAGGAGATGCACCTGCTACAAACGCAAGCAGCAGCTCCCAGAATTTTTCGGTGTAGACTGGCTTTTTTCATTTCAATGACATCAGTGCTGAAATTGGGAAGGGAGAGTTTAAATACATGGCTCTTGTTCTCACTCAGATCAGATACTACCACGTTACAAAATCTGGAAAAATCAAAATCACTCATACGGTAACTGGACACCAGGAAGACCTCTTGTGAAGGTAACTTGATCTCCTCCAGTTTTTTAATGCAGTACTGTCTGATTTTGTTGAGTTCTTTCTCCCTGTCTTGTTGTCGGTTCTTTTTTTCTAGATTATCCATTTCAATGTCCATTTTGCTGCGTAAGAAGTAAATCTTCTTTCCCATTTCATGTATTTTTCTGGCTAGTAAAACATCATTTTCCATGACCCTCACTCCCAGAACAATAATGAAAACATCGTATTTGTCAAGTTCAAATTTTTTGACATATGTTTTACATGGAAATGTAGTGTCAACACCTGGGAGGTCATAAAACAGACATTTGGGAGTTTTGGGTGTGGATAAGCTGTGACCTCCATAGTTTGCTTTGTAGAGCCCTCTTCAGCTGCACCAGGGTCACCATCACTCAGACCCCTCATGGCATTGATTAAGGCAGATTTGCCCACGCCAGACGTTCCAGTAACTGCAATTTTCAGTGTTTCATTTTCTAGAGCTTCATTCTTTTCTTTAATTCTGGAAACAACTGCTTCAATGCCCTTTTCATTGTAAAGTGAAGAAACTTCTTTTACCCCATCCTCTTTAATAAAGCCGTAGTAAGTAGATTTTGTATTCCCCATTATGTTTCTGCAATTATAAAAATAGGTTTGAGTAAATATTTTACACTTTCATTGAGACCACAAATATTTTATCTTTAATAAAGCTGCAATATTAATGATCGAAAAGTTTGATGGCTACTGACTGGCAGTTTCAGGTGGACATATGGACTGTACAGGTCAGTATATGTTACTGCTATGTAAAACCTGATGCCTCAACACTCACTTCTACTTTTTTACAGGCACTGTTTCTCATATTTTAAATAATTAAATATTCAAAATCGACTTTTGTTAGGAATAACAATACCCTACGATTAATACTAACCAGGTAACCATGGAAAACTGAGGAAAACCACAAAATATAAAATAAAACAGGAAACATTCCTTGCCTTTCTTACCACTAATGCTAAAGGGATAGATGAGCTGTTACTCCACACCTATTATGCCTCGAGCACCCAGAAAGACATCTTGATTACCTGAGCCTTACAATTCATGAAGATCAGATATAATACTCACTAGAAGTTCTACAATTCTGAGAAGCTTAGCTATCAATTAACACCTTCATTTAAATAGTCACATATAGTTAATAGACAAGATCTTTTCTGATTATATTTGGTTATAAAATTGTGACAATTCAGCTAAAAATACTTTACATATTTAAAAAGAACAAGACATTCAGTCTTCCTCTTTTCTGTAAAGCTCTAGTAGCTTGGCTTCATGTTTTTACAGAATCCTGCACTCTGTGATAGAAAATACAAGTATAGAGGCCATGTTCTGTTTCTCCTACTGAATGAGCACGATGAAAACACAGAACAGAGTCCAATGAGCAACAAGGAAGAATTAGTTTGTGAACTAATAGCTAGAGAACAGTAAGAAATAAAGACTGTAAGAAACAAACTACCAGGTCAGGTTTCACATGTGTTTATAATAAACTGGCTTTGTACGATTTCTGAAAAAGACATGCATAAACATGGAAATAGTGGAATTATCGCTCTGAACTTTGAAAGCTTTCTAAGGCTAATCGCAAGAAGTCATTTTGACCTTTCTTTCTTTCTTTCTTTCTTTCTTTCTTTCTTTCTTTCTTTCTTTCTTTCTTTCTTTCTTTCTTTCTTTCCCATCCAAAGTGCTGTCATGCAGGGCCTGGGAATCCACAAGAATAAGCAGGCAGAAAAAAGTAAAAAGCAAAAAGTGGTACATGAAGTTGATCAGGGTTCATAACCCATTAGAATAATGTGCCATGTTGTACGCCAATTAACACTTTACCAATAGATAGATAGATAGATAGATAGATAGATAGATGGACAGATAGATAGATAGATAGATAGATAGATAGATAGATAGATAGATAGATAGATAGATAGATAGATAGATAGATAGATAGATAGAAATAACACTTGTCTAGGTTGGATTATAATAACACTTTTTCTGTAAATTGTTCTTTTATATTGGAAACGACAATCATGAATACAAATACACACATAGTGGCAGACCTCCTGGGTTACTTCGGGGCCACAGGTGTGGGACTTCAGGGCTCAGACCTGTTGGGCTCTGTAGGCACCACCTGGAGGAGCTGCACAGCTTTCAGCTTTATTAGGCCAATTACCACCTGGAACACTTCAGGGAGGACTATAATATATATATTGTGATGGACGACCGGCATTTTAGTCCGGCAAGGATGTCCCTGAATTGAAGAAAACAACCTTTGCAGGACAATACATCCCCCGGGATGCTAGATGGCAGCTCCTTGCATGGGACATGGAGTCTGGCTCTTCAACCCAGTTGGGTGCCGTGGGTGACGCCAGGGTGAGCTTACCAAGAACCAGAGAGATATCACGATGACATTAACCCGGATTTACTTAGGAGTCAGGAGGACGGACAACTGCAGTACTTCCGGGGCACCTGAAGAAGGCTTTTGACACAGAGATGAAATACTTCCGGGTCATAGACTATAAAGAATTGTGGAAAATGTCAGCAGAATGAGCCGGAGTTAGGTGGTAGAGGACGGAGCTGCTGGAAGTGGAGGATTGTGTTATTGATTATTATTATTGTATTGATTTATTATTGAAGAATTGTGGAGTGTGCAGTGCTTTGTGCACTAGTATTGAAGAAAATATTAAAAGAATCTTCTTGGTGTTTTACAATTGTGTCTGGGACGTCTGTCTGGTGGGTTCAACGGGGCAACAGCGACTCTAGCATCCACTATATATATAGATGAGGGGGTATCCAAAATTAACCGGAATTGGAAAAAAATATGTTTTAATAAAACATAATAAAACAAAACTTTAGTCTCCTTCAAAGAATTTTCTGTGTGAATGAATGCTGTTGTTCCAAAGGTTTTTTGAAAACATTTTTGGAATTGCTGAAGAGGAATGTTGTCCATTGCCTGCAGCGATTTTTCTTTGACTTCCTCCACAGTACAAAACGCTTTCCTTTGAGTTAATTTGAGATCAACTGACATTTCCTCTTCTTTGAACAAACTTGAAAACAACTCATAGACGTGTGTTTTACTTAAAGCTCCCATTTTAAAAGCAGTTTCAAGCATCACTACTGTTTCAGCAGCTGTTTTCACTAACAGGAAACAAATTTAATGCTGACTCTCTGTTCTTTAAGACTTCTCATCACAAAAAACAGCAAGTCTGTGGTCAATTCCAGTTATTTATTTATGTTTTAATTTACTTTATTATATTTATTTATTTATTATTTTTTTTATCGCTGATGTGAAAAAGATAAAAGCATTTCTGCTGCTGGAATTAAGTAAACTTGTGTCATTGTGCCATATAACTAATAGCTGGAAGTCCGGGGGCTGCTTCGCGGGGATGGTGGTATTTAGCAGCTCGATCATGAATTTGGCACACGTTCCCCTGAAGGAATTATTTACGCACCAAAGGCGTGTCTCTAAAACTGTAACAACTTTTCACTTTACATGATTATTAACAAATCTATTAGATAATAATAACAACCAGCTGAGAAGAATGTAGAAAGAGGTGATTCATTGACGGATTTTCAAAAATTAAGCTTAAAATATGAAAGGATGTACAAAGAATCAAAAACGGGTTCGTCTCTCTTATCCTTTCCTGAGCTCAGAATCATTCACCATGTTGTAGAGCAAGTCCGATAAAGTTCTGAGTCAAAAACAAAGAGATTTAATAAAAAATCAGCATCAGAGCTGATGACAGTAAATGGATGTGCTTCTCTCCTTGAAATGCTAAGATAGTAATAAAAGTTGTGTGAACAATAATGTGTATTTTCATCCTGAATTCACCCCACAAATAGTGAAGACCAGATGATCTGCACGAAATGGCGTCTGTAGACGAGATCAAAAAATAAATAACTGAAATTTCTGCAGATACAATGATACAGTACAAGAGCCTAAAGACTAAACAAGTGCTAAAACAGTTTACAATGTTAAGAACTGAATCCTTGTAGCATTTACCTGATTGACCGATGAACTGATGTTCGTCTGATAAAGGATTATTGTTTCTGTTTGTCTTTTAGAAGCGGTGGCATTTGACCATCTTCTCTTTTGTCTTACAGAAGTTTGGAAATGTCATTTTATACTCGGGCCCTCCACCCATTAAAAACCGGTTTGTGTCCTGTTTACTACACAGATAAAACTATTTCTTAGAAAAGGGTATATTTTGGTTTCGATTCCTCTAGCATTACCTCCAACCACCTTTCAGGGCAAACTAGAATACAATACAAAATGAAAAGGAGGGGAGGCGATATTTAAAACTTTAATTCTTGTGTTTAAGAGTTCGACTTCTAATCCTTTGCACCAAACTGCATCACATTGCATCATGCGAATTATAGTTAAACTTTGGAAATATAGCAGAAATTAAGTTTAGGGAAATCACTTTTATAAGGATAAAGAATATGTATTCACAAACACCTTTTTTTGCACAGTATATTGCTGATTCCATTTTCCTCTATTTATTTATGCTTTCAGCTGCTTCAGTTGGGAGGTGTAGCCGATCTTGCTAGCATCAGACAAAATGCAAGTGCCAAGCCTGGACAGGATGCCATGAACATTAATGACATTAATCCCATTCAGAGTAGAAGGGAACTGGAATCTTAAAATAGCTGCACCATGTGGGAGACTCTTACACATACATTCGTAAGGACAACTTAGAGTCACCAACTGATAACCCTCATGTCAAGATGAGAATGGAAAGCCACGTTGAAATGGTCAGAACATGTAAACCACACAAAGGTGAAGACTAGGAGAGAACTTTGAAACTAGGATGGTGAATTCATGAAGGAAAAGTGTTGGCAATTATCCCATACCTACACCCTGCACTGGACACGCACTCTCTTCTGGAGTTTCCTTCCTTGTGTCCAGTGTTCCTGGTATGGTCTGGCATGCTGTTAAGTTTGAGAATATTATGTTATAAATAACCCATATTTTTACATATTTATTATGTATACATTTACATCTAGAAAAAAGATATATTAAACATTAGGTAAATAAATCTTTATGGTAAGAAAACATTCCCATTTGTATATCTGACTACTAGTAGTTACTATGGTGGCCAGATGTCTGTCCTTTTAACTAATAAGAGAGCAGAATCTGACTGGAATATTTGTTTGGTAGTTGAAAAGAGACAAGACCTCCTGGCCACAGAGGACATTTGGTCTGAGAAGGGAACTTATGAAACAGTGCCTAGTTCTGTGAATGTTCTCTCAATTTGTGTTTTAAATATTCTACTACATACTGGTAATGATTCCTCTGCAAGGAACTGGTTTACAGAGAATAGCAGGAGTGATGAAATAAAAATATCAGACGATGCAAAGAACACTTAGAACCTGTTAAGAGTCCTAGTCTACATACAATAGTCAAAAAATCACCAAAGTGAATAAACTAAATAAAAAATCACACCTGGAAATACATGTTGCAGATCCCTTAGACTACTGTGCTTAAATTGTCCCCAATTAATGCTGACTTTCATTATTTGTTTTAATAAAGGATCTAATACATGAATTCTACAAGCTGTGTGCTGCAATCTGGGTGGTCCAGGATTCCTTTGCATACCTTGAAAATTTGTCTGGGGAATATTCCTGAATATTATTTTCAAAAATACAGGTATGTTGTCATCAGACACTCAATGCCCATTACAGGATATGTGAGACAATTTTAAATATGAACTCTAAAGAAAGTCATTATTACAGTGTCACCTTTTATTTGAGCCTGTTTTACTCTTGAAGAAGTGCTCTTTGTCCTTCTGTACTCACAAGTATCTACAGCAGCAGTGCTGCTCTATGGCAGGGTGTCACTTAGCTTAAAGGAATACACTATCCAATAATACTTTTATCTAAATATTTTACTTCATGTTGTTTGTAGTGATGGTTGAGAAAAACTGAAGACCCACCTCTCCCTCTTATTTATTTGTCAAGAGTCCTGTCTGAATGACTCCTATTTGTGGAATACTTGCATTTTCCCGGGTTTTAGAACATTAGAGAAATCTAGAAGAGAAAAGGCCATTCAGTTCAACAAAGCTCTCCAGTCCTATCCAATTAACTCTTCTCTAATAACGTCAAGTCGAGATTTAAAAGTCTGTAAAGTCCTACTGCCTACCACACTCTTGGTCACTTATTTTTTGTTCCTGTGATTCTCTGTGTAAGGAAAAATGTCCTAATATTTGTGAGAAATTTACACTTTCAAGTTTCCAGCTATGTCTCCATGTTCTTGATGAACTCATTTTATACTTAAGGTTTCAATGCACTGGACTAATTCCCTTCATGATATTAAACACTTCAATCACGTCTCCTCTTAATCTTCTTTTGATTAAACTGTAAAGGTGTTATATTACATTTTTCTTTATGTCACTATATCTGGACAATACTGTTATGAGTTTTATTCACATGTGCATGTTAAATTTGGCACACAGGGGCTCAGCAGTTAGAATTGCTAGCCAAGCATTGGATTAGATAGCCAAAGACAACTGGAGGCTTGTATAGTCAGTTTAAACACATTATAGTGTATTTCTGTCCTCTGTCAGCACAAAATCTTCTTTCCTTATTGGGAGAATGAGAACCAACATGTAAGCACTATGATATTTCTGTATTTTGCGGAGGAGGAATTCAGCCCTTGTTTGGAGACAGAGAAGACCAGCAAGTGAAGCAAGACATTATAAAGGCT
>NW_024383928.1:0-9784 GCF_016835505.1 Polypterus senegalus
GTTAAAATGTGTGGTAAAAGCATCTGCCCAAAGCAAATAAGTGTAAAATCTCAAATAAGGCAGTGATCCAACCCTGTTTGGGGCCTGTCCATTCGCACTCACTTGTAAAATTCAGCCTAATTCACACATTCACATACGCGTAAACTCCCAGTATCAAGTAAATGTGGAAAAAAAGGCTAACTACATACTGGACTGACAGGCCTGTGACAAAGAAGCCCCCAGTGTACCCCAGCACTTTAGCAGCCAGATAAAAATGCCTAGCAAGGCCTCGAATGAGATTGTGTGAACACCCTCCAGTGATTTTGTATGGTGCCTTTCAACAAATCTACTAACAGCCATGCCTTCTTCTTTCGGTGCTCGTTGGGGTTACCCTGGGATCATCTTCTTCCATATCTTCTGCCCCTCATCATCTTGCTCTGTCCACCCATCACCTGCATGTCCTCTCTACCACATCCATAAACCTCCTCTTTTCCTCTTACCTGCAGCTCTATCCTTAGCACCTTCTCCCAATATACCCAGCATCTCTCCTCTGCACATGTCCAAACCAACACAATCTGCCTCTCTGACTTTGTCCCCCCACCTAAGCATTAGGGTTAGGATTAGGATTAGGGTTGGGTTGGGAGCTGCCCCTCTAATGTCTTCATTTCTAATCCTGTCCATCCTCATCACACCCAGTGCAAATCTTAACATTTTTAACTCTGCCACCCCCAGCCCCTGTCTCCTGTCACCCTCTCTAGCCCATATAACACAGTTGGTCTCCCCACGCGTCTGTAGACCCTTCCCTTTCCCGTCTGTCACAAATCACTCCTGACACTCTTCTCCACCCATTCCACCTGCCTGCACTCTTTTCCCCTTCTCTTCCACACTCCCTATTCTGCACTGTTGATCCCAAGTATTTAAGCTCATCCACCTTTGCCAGCTCCTACTCCCTGCACAGCCATGCCTAACGTTACAAATCCATTGCACAATCGATATTTTTTTTTTTGTTGTTAAACCACAAATGTATTTAAGCAGAATTTTATCTTCCTAATTTAAATAAAACATATGTATTTGCTACTTTGAATTATTCCCCACTTTGAGTGTTTTGAAAGAAAATAATACACACAGCCTTTTAGTAATTTGCAGGTCAAGTATCATACATATACAATATCACATAAAAGTGAAGCAGGACCAGGCAGGTCAAAGACTGAAGCTAACTAAAGAACCCAAAATGACCAATGAAAATGAGATCTGAAATGAGGCTTTTGGGCAGAGCAAACATAAGGAAATGACAGACCACTCCCGAGTCTCACGTCATGCTCAGACTGAGGAAAGCGCAGCAGAATGGGGGGCAAAAAACAGCGGTCAAGTTCTAAAGCTATTTCAAGTTACTATCTCTACAGGTTCTTCCCTCCGGCATGCTAAAAACTCTCGAATTGTCTCACAGTTCCTTAGACTCCCGACACCCGGCAGAGATGATGTGACTTCTAGAATGAAGCACTCAGACAGAATGATGAGTTTCTTCATTGACAGTTGACTTTGTCACTCCAAAATACCCAAACATTCCTGCAAAAACCCCACATAGACCCTTTTGTGGGTTTCTGTCTTAACCGAAATGTCTTCTTGTATGCTTAAAAAAAAAATGCAGTGATAAGACCCAATAGTGAACCTGCATCCCACTGGCCCTCGGGTTCCCCCCTAACACTCCTTCTCTCCCACAGGCCACCAAATGAAAAGTGTCCCATGGGGCCCGCGGGTCCCTTCCAGGAGCCTTTTTTTCATTACCCTCCCTTGACCTCCTTCCAGCGACCACCAACCTGCATAAACCTATCTGACAGCTGACTTTGCAGAGGTGAGCCACATTCCAACCAGATACTTGGAGATATAACAGCAGCCACTTTGTCACTTAAAAATGTTCACCAGCAACAGCTGTATATGTATTTCACCTGTTAAAATTCAACATTAAACAATGGAGCTCCCCAGACTGCATTTTTTGTAGGATGTGACATGCCATCTACATCGTTTGGGAAAAGGAGATGGCTAACAGACTTGTTTCAGGAAGACCATGCGGGCGATAAACACAAAGACCTCTCAAAGCCAATTGCTGAACACTTCACACCCCCGAGTCACAGTCGCACTGATCTCTCTGTTTGTGTTTTTTTCAGGGCTTCAAAAACATTTAGCAAAAAAAAAACAGAAGAAGCTCAGCCTCATCTTCAGCCCAGGATCACATAAAGAAAAACAAAAAGATGCTCAGCTCAACCTCAGCCCAAAGGGTGACATCGTCTCAGGTCTTAATGACCAACTAACTTTTAATCTCTTCCTTCATCTTCTCCTTTCATGTGCCCTAGTTTTGTTTCCCTCATCCCTTCTTATATAAGGGATACCCAAAAATTCCCAGAATCAGTCAACAGCACAGGAGAGGGTGTACTTATCGATTATACCGCCAGGTATATGTATGCCTACAAGTTTGGCCCAGTCCAGTCCAGCGATGTCCAAGAAGACCTGAGTATGTTTTTCTGCCATGATTCTACAATCGCATCTTACTTCATACAAGGCAAGACTTTCAAGAAGACAATGATGCTGTGTTTTTGTTTTGATTGATTTGTTGATAAAGTTTGTTCCCCATCAACACAATGTTAATAGTGACATTACACTGACCTGCTGAGGCATCTAGGGGAAAGGCATCAGGAAAATGAAAAACCCCGTGGAGCAGTCGCCACAAAAAGTACATTTTGCCCCGTGGCAGCACACTTGCACACAACCACCTCTGCTGTAAAAAGAGTTTTTGGTATCCGTTAGATTAGATGGGCCCCAATTATGCTGTATCACCATGTAATTTCCTTTTAATTACAGAGTAATTGGGTGTAATTGTTGTGTTTACTGTGTACACAATGTAATGCTGTTGTAAGTACTTAATTGTACTTCCCCAATTTATATACATAGGTCCTTATAAAAATTGTGCAATAACAATTTACAATTGAGTACTAATTACAGCATTACACGTATACACAGTAAGTAAAAAGGTAATTAACAATTACAACTGAGTACTTAATTCTAACGTTACACTATTTTATACAGTAAGTAGAAGGTAATTAAAATTACAATTGATTACTTAATTATAGAATTACACTGTATTACACAGTAAGTAGAAGGTAATTGGCAATTACAATTGAGTACTAATTATACGTTACACTGTTTTCACAATAAGTAGAAGGTAATTATCCTAGTTGTGCTGGTGTGTGGCGTGTGTCCTGCGGTGGGGCAGTGGACTGGCGGCCTGCCGGGATTTCTTTTCCCGCCTTCGCCCTGTGTTGGCTGGGGTTGACTAATGACCCCATGACCCTGTGTTAGAATATAGCGGGTTGAAAAATGACTGACTGATTATAAGTTTCACTGCATTTTCACAGTAAGTACAAAAGGGATTAACAATTACAATTGAGTACTTAATTATAGCGTTACACTGTATATTACACTTAAAGTACAATTTAATTAAAATTACATTTGAAATACTTAATTATAGTGTTACTGTATTACACTTAAAGTCAAATTTAAAAACCTAAATACTAGTTACTCTCAATTTACAGGTAATTTCATGGTAAATATGGGGTAATTAGGGACACCTAATCTAAAGTTTATACCAAGTTGGGTTTTGATCAAAACAATGAAGTTGTTGCTTGCCTCCCTAAACTCTCCAGATCTCGCTCCCGTTTCTTCATTCGGTTTCCAAAATTAAAATTTCAGACGAAAGGGAAAGATTTGCTATCGAAAAAATTAAGGAAAAGTGCCCGAAGCTCTGGCACAGTAACAAAAGCTGAAAGCTTACCGGAAATATTAAGAGGAATGGAACAATGCTGGGGCAAGTGTGTGGCATCTCAGAAAGGATTTTAAAGGTAATTGCTGTACGTTTGATTTATAATAAAAGGGGTTTTCTTTAACTATTCTGGGAATTTTGGGCACCAATCCCAAACCCGTATGTTAATCTGCTTTCTCTTTTTCAGTTGTACAACTGATAGAAAACTATACAGCCTGATAGTTATGTGCGTCTTTAACTTTATTTCCTTATTGTGTATGGAAGTATTCTCATCCCATTTTTCCCTTTCTAGTATAGTTAATTGTAATAAAGGCGCTATATAAAAGGACAAACCGATAACATTACTTCAGTATTTTCAATAACAAACGATAAACGTCATAATGCAATGAATCCAACTTGTTTAATCTGTTATTACTGTCCCAGTCACAAACTGTTCGGAATCATTCTAAATTATTACAGAAAACGTTATTACGTCGGAAACATGTTTTATTGTTCTGAAAACTGGGAGAAATCGCATAACACGACCTTCGTTATAACAAGAAGCATGACAAAAACCTATGTATACATGCAGGTACCGTATGTCGTATAAAAGTTTTACAAAGATGTCCTGGTTTGACAGTTATTGCCTTCATATGGCAGGCATTATGGACTCCTCAACGCAATCAGTGCTCTTAACTTGCACTTAACTATACGTTGCTCTGCCCGTAGAACTAATACCATTAAATCGATCATATTTCTGCCCATTCCCTATGCGCCATGTTATTTATTGCACAGCCTTCCGCTATGGGCCACCGTCGTCACTGATCATTTGTCGTATTTTACCCGGCTCGAAGCCACAAGCGCCGATCGAACAAGGCAAATCGACCGAAATCCGACCCCCGAGCTCCTCTGGCGCCCCGCCCCGCCCCCACCTCGCTGGCCCACCTCACCCTTTCCGTCATTCAGGGTCTATCTGTTAGCAGACGTACGCGGACAGATGCGGATGACGATTGGCTCCTGTCAACGTCAATCGTTCTCTCCGCCTATCGTACACACACACACTCACATCTGGGACGCCCTCTCGTGCTAAGCGGTCCACCTTCTCCTCACTTTCATTTAACGGAGAAATGACGGTGTGAAAAACTGTCAAACTGCGAAGGAATTCCCCTTCTGTCCTGTACTTTCAAAGCACTCAACCACCACGAAATTAAAGAAAAAGATAAAAGTGGCATCCAGTATTACGAAGCACTGCGCTTTTTTGGTAACTAGATATAAAATTCCATTTTAAAACAACAATCACAGAAGACCCCTAAAAGTTGACCATTAATAAAACAAGCAAAGCTCTTCAATGTACAATAATGGAGAACATTCACAAACACGAGGCCGCTGCTGAAGGCTTCGGAAGAAACTATTCTCAAAGTGCTCTTATTATCACAGTCCCCGCCATTTTGTACCCCGATCACGGATTTGACATCGTCATAACAACGGCTCCGGCTGGGAGGCTGGCCGAGTGGCCCGAACCCTCACCGCCGCCTCACAAGGCACTTTCCCCTGCTGTGTGTGGGCTAAAAACAACAACAACAGCCAAACCAGCCTTGTTCTCGTACAGTTCGACTGTTACACCAGAACAAAATTAAGAATGAAAGACATGATTCACCTTAATGTTTTTTTCCCCGGTATTTTATGGTGTCGGGTTTTTTTAAGGAATCGGGTTGTTGTTGTTGATTCGCGTTGCTGGGTTCTTGTCGCCGGACTACCGTGGCTATGGCGCTCCGTCCTCACTGGGGCAACTGTTGCTACCCACCCGCCTATCTCCCACCCATCCTGTTTTCTTGATTGGTCCAGTGACTCACTCAGCTCTTCAAGACGGAATGTTGGGAGGCTGGGCCGCTGAACAGAAACGTTTCTGATGAGTGGCCCAAAACGCGTCAATCAAAAAGTAATAAAGCCCATCCGAAAGCCGCCTCGTTTTCGTGAAACGATTGGCAAGCAGCAACGTCAATCACTTTCTCTCAATTGAATGGCTAAGGTCGCTGTCAGTAAAGTCCGACTGCGCCGCTCGGTTCGGCAAAGGATCTATTTTTGACTGGCTATTGTTAGGTTTAATCACCCTTTTGGGTGATTCTAATTGGTTTGCCTGAACGCCAATCAAAGGAGAACACGGTGGGTTCTAGCCGTAGTATACAAAGAGGAGAAACTTGCATTGTGCCGCGTGCTCAGGATGTGTATTGCGTTGTAAAGTTAAACGCAGGTTGTGCATTATTCCGTTCGTTTGTACAAATAACGTAAGCACGGAAAGAGCAAAGTATACGTGTTTCGATTTGTTAAATCATATCGTAAGGTGTGTGTTTGGAGCACGTGTACAATGCACGTTTTGTTAGCTTTTCTTTCTAAAAATATTACTTCATTGTTACAAAATAGGGCTAGAAAAACAAAATGTAGACATTTAAAAGTAAGGACAGTTTAAAGTCATTTCACTTCAACTTTGTACAACAAAGGCGTTTATTTGTTTGGAAGGCGAAAGGGGAGGGCATATTTAACCCCGAAGAGTATACGTGAAAGTGTACCAGGATTAAATAAGGTCACGTGGGGAATTAGCCTGTGGCAACGTATACCAAAGTTGGATCATGGTGGCCGAACTATATAATACCTGCTTCCAGGAAGTATACATGCCTTTTCAAAAATACCCCAGAAAGGGTCTAACAGCTGAGGAAGAGGTTGATTCTTTACCTGCAGATTCTCTTTAAAACACAAAATCCAGCTTGTCAGGAGGAAAAGCAAATGGGCAGAATTTGTGTGCATTTATTAACAACTGGAATCATAATGTGGAACTGTTCACATTAATACGATTTTATAATGCCTGTGAGTACTCTCTTATCATTAGCCATGTCAGATGTTTGTTATTATTATTTGTAATTCATTTCCCATTTCCAAATCATAATCTAGAACATGGCACGGTGGCGATGATATGCACTGCTGCCTCACAGGAGACAAGTTGGATCCGGGTCCTCCTAGTGGAGTTTGCATGTTCTCCCGTGTCTGCATGGGTTTCCTCCCACAGTCCAAAGACATGCAGGTTAGGTGTATTGCGATCTAAATTGTCCCAGTGTGTGCTTGGTGTGTGTGTGTCCTGGGTGGGCTGGCCCTCTGCAGGGTTTGTTTTCTGCCTTAGCCCGATGGCTGGGATTGGCTCAGCAGACCTCCAGCGACCGTAGTTAGGATATAGCGGGTTGGATAATGGATAGATAGATGGATGGATAAGGGCCAAAAGTCTCCAAAGAAAGCAGCACAAACGGAACACTTCCGCCACGATAATCAAACTAGTTACGCCCAGTAGTGTGTAAGCAGATGCTAACCGCGTAAGCCAAAACACTCACTTCCCAGTTTTTTTAAAGTTTTTATGGGAGTGAGCGTTTTAAACCGAACGTCGGTGTTAAGCGTCATAACCGAGATCCCTTGTATCTACAGTCCGTGAAAAAGTAAGTACACTCTATTAAATGTTTTATTTTTAACTTGACGAATTCAACGGTTTGGAACCATCCGGACATTTTGATATTATTGATAGGAGTAGTTTAGTTGGCTGGAGACCATTTGGTGGTCAGTTATTTACCAGTTTCTCCAGAGATGTTCCATTGGGTTCAAGTCCAGGCCATGGCCGGGGCCACTCAAGAGCATTCATAGAGTTGACCTTAAGTCACTCCTGTGTGGCCTTTGCTTTGTGGACCTTCTGTCCAATCTGAATTCCAGAGTGCTCTGCAGTGGGTATTCAGTAAGGATATTCCTGTACTTTGCTACATTCGGCTTCCCCTCAAGCCTTACTTAATCTCTGAGTCCCTGGTGCTGCCACCATTATGCTTCACCGTTAGAAGGGCGTTGCACAAGTGATGACTGGTCCCCTCAGAAGTGACACTTAGAATTGAGGCCAAACAGTTCCACCTTGGTTTCAGATCAGATTAGAGAATTTTCTTCATCATCTGAGAGCCTTTGGTGGCATTTGCAAACACCAAGTGGGCTTTCATGTCTCATAAAGCCCAGATCAGTGGAATGCTGCAGTGATGGTTGTCCTTCTGGATGTTTCTCCCATTCCACAACAGGCTCTGTGGAGCTCATCCAGTGTGACTATCTGGTTCTTGGTCACCTCTCATACCACAGGCCTTCTACCTCATTCCTCAATTTGCTGGGTTTAGCTCTAGGAAGAATATTGTTATACCAAACTCTTCCATTTAGAAATTATAAAGGCCACTGTGCTCTTGAGTATCCTCAGCGCGCTGGATGAATGGTTTATGTAGCCTTCCCCAGATCTGCACCTGAACACAATCCCATCTCTGACCTCTGAATACAATCTTAAACCTCATGCTTTGAGTTTTGCTCTTCTATCACGAGGTGTGCCTTCCCTAATCGGTCCAATCAACTGAATTGACCACAGGTGGATTCCAAACAAGGTGTAGAAACATCTGATCAATAGAAGGGGATGCGCCTCTGCCATAGAAAAGGGTTTGAATACTTTTGTCAATGTGTTTCAGTGGACCCTTGATTCTCAGGCTTAAGGTTTATGGATCCACCTATATGTGAATTTCACAACGATTACATTGAAATTATTTGAGACCAATTAGCGGAAAAACAACAGACGACGCTGTAGCAGCACAACTTAACGGACCGCAAATCCCAGCAACCCTGGAGTACAGTCATGCTAATGGACTGGTGGGTGAAACAAGATGAGGGTGCTGGTTTAAAAGTGAGCCATAAGAAGCTGGTAAGATCACAGTCGGTGGCGTCTGTTTGGTTTAATGCTTCACTGCACAGTTTGATTACAGTTACACCACGTCCATTCTAGGTTTCTCAGGATTTATGTTCTTGCCCTGTGCCCACTTGTTTGTGTGATTTTTGCCTGGGTTTGAAACGTCTCTGTCATAATACAAATATTAACTCACATCAGCATCACGGCAGGACGAAACTGCAGAAGTTCTAGAAGGCTCTTCACAGGGCATTTCATGTTATAACTGCTACACCACCACCATCTGCTATTGAAACTGGACTGTCAGTGAGTGATTCACTCATTTATCGTTTTGTGCAAAATGTTTTCTTGGATTTCTTTTGTATCTGTAATATTAATCATGTTTGTTGTTTACTAAACACACACATATGTTATAATAAGTTCACTATTGCAAAAAGTTGAGGTTTGCTAAAGAACTGCTGAACTCGTGCTTTTCAGGGAGAGCGTCAGGAAATCTTTGACTCAGCAGCCGCCTACACACAGCAGTCCTCTTATTCTTGGGACTGCTGCAACTTTCATTATCTATTTAGTGCAATAAACTTAGAATATACAATAATCATGGCCCAAAACATCTTTGGAGATTTTGCATTTAGGGGGTCCATGTGCCTAACCAGCATGAATTGCAAGGAATTTCTTTTATTTCAGTTTTTATTATTAATATATTTAGGAAAAAATCCCATTTTGCTTTGTTCTTCCTAGGATGTTTTCGTGTTGCTTGATGTGGGGAAGAAAGAAGAATTGGGTCTGAATACTCATTGTACAAGTAGTATCTATCTATCTATCTATCTATCGTGACAGATTAGGGCTTTTCTCGCACCCTTGTACCCTCAGACCACTTGTCAGATACCAGATAAAGTCCAATTATTATTTATTATAATAATGATGTGCACAAAGCACCCTCCTCTCCACAATCCTCAAACAAATACACAATAATCAATCAACCAATCCTCCACTCCCAGGCGCTTAGCCACCCTGCCTCCCAACTAAGCTTCGTCTGTCTGGGATCTCCCAAGTCCTTTATACTCCCTTAACCAGAAGGCGTTCACCCTCTTCTGTCCATGTGACCTGGAACACTTCGGTCAAATAAAATCCTTCTTTTCTTCACCCAGGAAGCACATCGTCCTTTGTCCGCGTGACTATGGCGTGCTTCCTGGGCAAGGCAAATAGTCTCTGGGCCTCCCTGCAGCAACTCCTGCAGGCCCCTCATGGTATCAGCAGGGCTGTGCATTAAGTAGCGA
>NW_024383929.1:0-8582 GCF_016835505.1 Polypterus senegalus
AACTCTTAACCATAAGGGTACTGGGGATTTCATAATTTAGAACTGCTTTTACAGAGTACTTTGACTTTCACAGCGTTAGGAGTTGAAGGTAACCTGACTTCATCATAACACTTTTCAAGACCTGAAAACAACTTTGTGTACACATCTGCGAGGCTTGTTTTCCACCAAAAAAACTGTTCAAAACAGTTCATTTCGTAAAAAACATTTTCGCAGATGTGTTTCAAGGGGTTTCACAACATAGAAGTTAAGACTCATTAAATTTAACTCAACTTCAGTTTTTGCCCAATGCAACTCAATAGGTTTTTTAAAAAGCTGAGTTTGAGATGTTAGTTGCACTTTGAAAACAGTGGGAAACCATCAAAACAGTTCTTAACCATAAGGGTACTGGGGATTTCATAATTTAGAACTGCTTTTACCAGAATACTTTGACTTTACTCAGTGTTAGAGTTGAAGGTAACCTTATTTCACCATAACGCTTTTCAGGGCCTGAAAATAACTTTGTTTACACATGTGTGACACCTTGTTTTCCACCAGGAAACTGTTCAAAACAGTTCATTTCTGTAAAAAACTATGTCACTGATGTTTTTAAAATTGGATTCACAACATAGAAGTTAAGACTCATTGAGTTTCACTCAACTTTAGATTTGGCCCAATGCAAGTAAAAGGGGGATTTCAAAAGTGAGTTTGAGATGTTGAAGTGCACTTTGAAAAACAGTTTAAACCACCCAAACAGTTCTTAACCATAAGGGTACTGGGGGCTTCATCATTTAGAACTGCCTTTACCAGAGTATTTTGACTTTCCCACAGAGTTAGAGTTGAAGGTAACCTGAATTCATCATAACGCGTTTCAGGGCCTGAAATTCACTTTTTGTACACATGTGTGACGCCTTGTTTTTCCACTAGGAAACTGTTCAAAACAGTTCATTCTGTAAAAACTATGTGCAGATGTGTTTCAAGTTTCAACTTTCACAACATAGTAGTTAAGACTCATTAAATTTAACTCAACTTCAGTTTTTGCCCAATTCAACTCAATATAATTTTCAAAAGCTGAGTTTGAGATGTTGAATTGCACTTGGAAAAACAGTTGGGAAACCATCCAAACAGTTCTTAACCATAAGGGTACTGGGGATTTCATCATTTAGAACTGCTTTACCAGAGTATTTTGACTTTACACAGCGTTAGAGTTGAAGGTAACCTTATTTCACCATAACGCGTATCAAGGGCTGAAAATCAGTTTGTGTACACATGTGTGACGGCTTGTTTTCCACCAGGATACTTTTCAAAACAGTTTATTTCTGTAAAAAACTATGTCACAGATGTGTTTCAAGTGGTTTCACAACATAGAAGTTAAGACTCATTGAGTTTCACTCAACTTCAGTTTTGTCCATTGCAAGTTAATGGGGATTTCAAAAGGTGAGTTTAAGATGTGAAGTGCACTTTGAAAAACAGTAGGGAAACCATCCAAACAGTTCTTAACCATAAGGAAACTGGGGATTTCATCATTTAGAACTGCTTTTACCAGAGTACTTTGACTTTACACAGCGTTAGAGTTGAAGGTAACCTTATTTCACCATAACGCGTTTCAGGGCCTGAAAATTACTTTGTTTACACATATTAGCGACGCCTTGTTTTCCACCAGGAAACTGTTCAAAACAGTTCATTTCTGTAAAAAACTATGTCGCTGATGTTTTCCAAGTGGTTACACAACATAGAAGTTAAGACTCATTGAGTTTCACTCAACTTCAGTTTTTGTCCATTGCAAGTTAATGGGGATTTCAAAAGTGAGTTTAAGATGTGAAGTGCACTTTGAAAAACAGTTGGGAAACCATCCAAACAGTTCTTAACCATATAAGGGTACTGGGGGTTTCATCATTTAGAACTGCCTTTACCGGAGTATTTTGACTTTCCACAGAGTTAGAGATGAAGGTAACCTGACTTCATCATAACACTTTTCAAAACCTAAAAACAACTTTGTGTACACATCTGTGACGGCTTGTTTTCCACAAGGAAACTGTTCAAAACAGTTCATTTCTGTAAAACTATGTCACAGATATGTTTCCAGTGGTTTCACAACATAGAAGTTAAGACTCATTAAATTTAACTCAACTTCAGTTTTTTGCCCAATGCAACTCAATAGGATTTTCAAAAGCTGAGTTTGAGATGTTGAATTGCACTTTGAAAAACAGTGGGGAAACCATCAAAACAGTTCTTAACCATAGGAGTACTGGGATTTCATAATTTAGAACTGCTTTTCAGAGTACTTTGACTTTACACGCGTTAGAGTTGAGAGGTAACCTGACTTCATCATAACACTTTTCAAGACCTGAAACAACTTTGTGTACACATCTGTGACGGCTTGTTTTCCACCAGAAAACTGTTCAAAACAGTTCATTTCTGTGAAAAACTATGTCGCAGATGTGTTTCAAGTGGTTTCACAACATTAAAGTTAAGACTCATTAAATTTAACTCAACTTCAGTTTTGCCCAGGCAACTCAATAGGATTTTCAAAGCTGAGTTTGAGATGTTGAATTGCACTTTGAAAACAGTGGGGAAACCATCAAAACAGTTCTTAACCATAAGGGTACTGGGATTTCATAATTTAGAACTGCTTTTACCAGAATACTTTGACTTTACTCAGTGTTAGAGTTGAAGGTAACCTTATTTCACCATAACGCGTTTCAGGGCCTGAAAATAACTTTGTTTACACATGTGTGACACCTTGTTTTCCACCAGGAAACTGTTCAAAACAGTTCATTTCTGTAAAAAACTATGTCACTGATGTTTTTCAAGTGGATTCACAACATAGAAGTTAAGACTCATTGAGTTTCACTCAACTTTAGATTTGGCCCAATGCAAGTCAAAGGGGATTTCAAAAGTGAGTTTGAGATGTTGAAGTGCACTTTGAAAACAGTTGTGAAAACCATCAAACAGTTCTTAACCATAAGGGTACTGGGGGCTTCATCATTTAGAACTGCCTTTACCAGAGTATTTTGACTTTCCACAGAGTTAGAGTTGAAGGTAACCTTATTTCACCATAACGCGTTTCAGGGCCTGAAAATCCTTTGTGTACACATGTGTGACGCTTGTTTTCCACCAGGAAACTGTTCAAAACATTCATTTCTGTAAAAAACTATGTCGCAGATGTGTTTCAAGTGTTTCAACTTTCACAACATAGAAGTTAAGACTCATTAAATTTAACTCAACTTCAGTTTTTGCCCAATGCAACTCAATAGGATTTTCAAAAGCTGAGTTTGAGATGTTGAATTGCACTTAGAAAACAGTGGGTAACCATCAAAACAATTCTTAACCATAAGGGTACTGGGGATTTCATCATTTAGAACTGCTTTTACTAGAGTATTTTGACTTTCCACAGAGTTAGAGTTGAAGGTAACCTGATTTCATCCATAACGCTTTTCAAGGCTGAAAATAACTTTTGGTACACATGTGTGACGCCTTGTTTTCCAACAGGAAACTGTTCAAAACAGTTCATTTCTGTAAAAACTATGTCGCTGATGTGTTTCAAGTGGTTTCACAAATATAGAAGTTAAGACTCATTGAGTTTCACTAACTTTAGATTTGGCCCAATGCAAGTCAATGGGGATTTCAAAAGTGAGTTTGAGATGTAGAAGTGCACTTTGAAAACAGTTGGGAAACCATCCAAACAGTTCTTAACCATAAGGGTACTGGGGATTTACATCATTTAGAACTGCTTTTACTAGAGTTTTTTTGACTTTACACAGCGCTAGAGTTGAAGGGAACCTGATTTCACCATAACCGCCTTCAGGGCCTGAAAATAACTTTGTTTACACATGTGTGATGCCTTGTTTTCCACCAGGAAACTGTTCAAAACAGTTCATTTCTGTAAAAAACTATGTCGCTGATGTTTTCCAAGTGGTTTCACAACATAGAAGTTAAGACTCATTGAGTTTCACTCAACTTCAGTTTTTGCCCAATGCAAGTGAATGGGATTTCAAAAGTGAGTTTGAGATGTTGAATTGCACTTTGAAAAACAGTTGGGAAACCATCCAAACAGTTCTTAACCATAAGGGTACTGGGGTTTTCATCATTTAGAACTGCCTTTACCAGAGTATTTTGACTTTCCACAGAGTTAGAGTTGAAGGTAACCTTATTTCACCATAACACTTTTCAAAACCTGAAAATAACTTTGTGTACACATGTGTGACGGCTTGTTTTCCACTAAGGAAACTGTTCAAAACAGTTCATTTCTGTAAAAACTATGTCACAGATGTGTTTCAAGTGGTTTCACAACATAGAAGTTAAGACTCATTGAGTTTCACTCAACTTCAGTTTTGCCCAATGCAACTCAAGAGGATTTCAAAAGTGAGTTTGAGATGTTGAAGTGCACTTTGAAAAACAGTTGGGAAACCATCCAAACAGTTCTTAACCATAAGGGTACTGGGGATTTCATCATTTAGAACTGCTTTTACCAGAGTACTTTGACTTTACACAGCGTTAGAGTTGAAGGTAACCTGACTTCATCATAACACTTTTCAAGACCTGAAAACAACTTTGTGTACACATCTGTGACGGCTTGTTTTTCCACAAGGAAACTGTTCAAAACAGTTCATTTCTGTAAAAACTATGTCGTCAGATGTGTTTCAAGTGGTTTCACAACATAGAAGTTAAGACTCATTAAATTTAACTCAACTTCAGTTTTTGCCCAATGCAACTCAATAGGATTTTCAAAAGCTGAGTTTGAGATGTTGAATTGCACTTTGAAAAACAGTGGGGAAACCATCAAAACAGTTCTTAACCATAAGGGTATTGGGGATTTCATAATTTAGAACTGCTTTTTACCAGAGTATTTTGACTTTACACAGCGTTAGAGTTGAAGGTAACCTTATTTCACCATAACGCGCTTCAGGGCCTGAAAATAACTTTGTTTACATGTGTGACGACTTGTTTTCCACCAGGAAACTGTTCAAAACAGTTAATTTCTGTAAAAACTATGTCGCAGATGTATTTCAAGTGGTTTCACAACATAGAAGTTAAGACTCATTGAGTTTCACTCAACTTCAGTTTTGTCCATTGCAAGTTAATGGGGATTTCAAAAGTGAGTTTAAGATGTGAAGTGCACTATGAAAAAACAGTTGGGAAACCATCCAAACAGTTCTTAACCATAAGGGTACTGGGGATTTTATCATTTAGAACTGTTTTTACCATAGTATTTTGACTTTACACAGCGTTAGAGTTGAAGGTAACCTTATTTCACCATAACGCTTCAGGGCCTGAAAATAACTTTTTGTACACATGTGTGACGCCTTGTTTTCCACTAGGAAACTGTTCAAAACAGTTCATTTCTGTAAAAAACTATGTCGCAGATGTGTTTCAAGTGTTTCAACTTTCACAACATAGAAGTTAAGACTCATTAAATTTAACTCAACTTCAGTTTTTGCCCAATGCAACTCAATATAATTTTCAAAAGCTGAGTTTGAGATGTTGAATTGCACTTTGAAAAACAGTAGGGAAACCATCGCAGAAACAGTTCTTAACCATAAGGGTACTGGGGATTTCATCATTTAGAACTGCTTTACCAGAGTATTTTGACTTTACACAGCTGCTAGAGTTGAAGGTAACCTTATTTCACCATAACGCGTTTCAAGGGCTGAAAATCACTTTGTGTACACATGTGTGACGCCTTGTTTTCCACCAGGAAACTGTTCAAAACAGTTCATTTCTGTAAAAAACTATGTCGCTGATGTGTTTAAGTGGTTTCACAACATATAGAAGTTAAGACTCATTGAATTTAACTCAACTTCAGTTTTTGCCCAATGCAATCTTGCATGGGGATGTCAAAAGGTGAGTTTGAGATGTTGAATGGCACTTGAAAAGTTGTGAAACCATCCAAACAGTTCTGCTCCATAAAAGGGTACTGGTGGTTTCATCATTTAGAACTGCCTTTACCTAGAGTAGTGTGACATTCCACAGAGTTAGAGTTGAAGGTAACCTAGATTCATCATAACACTTTTCAAGACCTAAGAACAACTTTGTGTACACATGTGTGCCTTGTTTTCCAACAGGAAACTGTTCAAAACAGTTCATTTCTGTAAAAAACTATGTCGCTGATGTTTTCCAAGTGGTTACACAACATAGAAGTTAAGACTCATTGAGTTTCACTCACCTTCAGTTTTTGTCCATTGCAAGTTAATGGGGATTTCAAAAGGTGAGTTTAAGATGTGAAGTGCACTTGGAAAAACAGTTGGGAAACCATACAAACAGTTCTTAACCATAAGGGTACTGGGGGTTTCATCATTTAGAACTGCCTTTACCAGAGTATTTTGACTTTCCACAGAGTTAGAGTTGAAGGTAACCTGAATTCATCATAACACTTTTCAAGACCTGAAAACAACTTTGTGTACACATGTGTGATACCTTGTTTTCCAACAGGAAACTTTCAAAACAGTTCATTTCTGTAAAAACTATGTCCTAGATGTATTTCAAGTGGTTTCACAACATAGAAGTTAAGACTCATTGAGTTTCACTCACCTTCAGTTTTGTCCATTGCAAGTTAATGGGGATTTCAAAAGTGAGTTTAAGATGTGAAGTGCACTATGAAAAATAGTTGGAAACCATCCCAAAAAGTTCTTAACCATAAAAGGGTTTCTGGGGATTTTATCATTTAGAACTTTTTTACCATAGTTTTTGCCTTTACACAGCGTTAGAGTTGAAGGTAGCCTTATTTCACCATAATGCGTTTCAGGGCTTGAAATTCACTTTGTACACATTTGTGACGCCTTGTTTTCCACCAGGAAACTGTTCAAAACAGTTCATTTCTGTAAAAAACTATGTCGCAGATGTGTTTCAAGTGTTTCAACTTTCACAACATAGAAGTTAAGACTCATTAAATTTAACTCAACTTCAGTTTTGCCCAATGCAACTCAATAGGATTTTCAAAAGCTGACTTTTTAGATGTTGGATTTCACTTTGAAAAACAGTTGGGAAACCATCCCAAAAAGTTCTTAACCATAAGGGTACTGGGGTTTTCATCATTTAGAACTGCCTTTACCAGAGTATTTTGACTTTCCACAGAGTTAGGTTGAAGGTAACCTGACTTCATCATAACACTTTTCAAGACCTAAAAAAAACTTTGTGTACACATCTGTTTACGGGTTTTTTCCAAGGAAACTGTTCAAAACAGTTCATTTTTTGTAAAAAATTATGTCGCAGATGTGTTTCAAGTGGTTTCACAACATAGAAGTTAAGACTCATTAAATTTAACTCAACTTCAGTTTTTGCCCAATGCAACTCAATAGGATTTTCAAAAAGTGAGTTTAAGATGTTGAATTCACTTTGAAAAACAGTGGGGGAAAACCCTCAAAACAGTTCTTAACCATAAGGGTACTGATTTCATAATTTAGAACTGCTTTTTCCAGAGTACTTTGACTTTACACAAACGTTAGAGTTGAAGGTAACCTGACTTCATCATAACACTTTTTAAGACCTGAAAACAACTTTGTGTACACATCTGTGACGGCTTGTTTTCCACCAGGAAACTGTTCAAAACAGTTCATTTCTGTAAAAACTATTGCAGATGTGTTTCAAGTGGTTTCCCAACATAGAAGTTAAGACTCATTAAATTTAACTCAACTTCAGTTTTTGCCCAAAGCAACTCAATAGGATTTTCAAAAGCTGAGTTTGAGATGTTGAATTGCACTTGGGAAAAAAAGTGGGGAAACCATCAAAACAGTTCTTAACCATAAGGGTACTGGGGATTTCATTTAAATTTTGAACTGCTTTTCAGAGCACTTTGACTTTACAGCGTTAGAGGTGAAGGTAACCTTATTTCCCATAACGAGTTTTAGGGCCTGAAAATAACTTTGTTTACACTGTGTGACGCCTTGTTTTCCACCAGGAAACTGTTCAAAACAGTTAATTTCTGTAAAAAATATGTGCAGATGTATTTCAAGTGGTTTCCAACATAGAAGTTAAGACTCATTGAGTTTCACTCAACTTCAGTTTTTGTCCATTGCAAGTTAATGGGGATTTCAAAAAGTGAGTTTAAGATGAATTGCACTATGAAAACAGTTGGGAAACCATCCCAAAAAGTTCTTAACCATAAGGGTACTGGGGATTTTATCATTTAGAACTGTTTTTACCATGTATTTTGACTTTACACAGCGTTAAGTTGAAGGTAACCTTATTTCACCATTAAGCGTTTCAGGGCCTGAAATTCACTTTTTGTACACATGTGTGACGCCTTGTTTTCCACTAGGAAACTGTTCAAAACAGTTCATTTCTGTAAAAAACAATGTAGCAGATGTGTTTCAAGTGTTTCAACTTTCACAACATAGAAGTTAAGACTCATTAAATTTAACTCAACTTCAGTTTTTGCCCAATGCAACTCAATATAATTTTCAAAGGGTGAGTTTGAGGGTGTTGAATTCACTTTGAAAAACAGTGGGTAACCATGAAAACAATTCTTAACCATAATTCTGGATTTCATCATTTAGAACTCTTTTCGAGTATTTTAACTTTACACAGCGTAGAGTTGAAGGTAACCTTATTCACCATTTTAGGAACTTTCTTTTACCAGAGATTTTAACTTTAAATTTAAGGTTTGA
>NW_024383930.1:0-22500 GCF_016835505.1 Polypterus senegalus
AAAAAAGGTAAAGGCCTGAAACTACACTGTATATTGTGAACTATATCTATATATCTATATGTAGTGTATGTATATATATATATATATATGTTGAGGTGTGTGTGTGTATATATATATATATATATATATATATATATATATATATATATATATATATATATATATATATACATATATATATATAATATATATATACATACATACATCTACATACATACAGTGGTGTGAAAAACTATTTGCACTCTTCCTGATTTCTTATTCTTTTGCATGTTTGTCACACACAATGTTTCTGATCATCAAACACATTTAACCATTAGTCAAATATAACACAAGTAAACACAAAATGCAGTTTTAAATGATGATTTTTATTATTTAGGGAGAAAAAAATCCAAACCTACATGGCCCTGTGTGAAAAAGTAATTGCCCCCTTGTTAAAAAATAACCTAACTGCGATTGTATCACACCTGAGTTCAATTTCCGTATGCCAACCCCAAGCCTGATTACTGCCACACCTGTTTCAATCAAGAAATCACTTAAATAGGAGCTGCCTGACACAGAAGTAGACCAAAGCACCTCAAAAGCTAGACATCATGCCAAGATCCAAAGAAATTCAGGAACAAATGAGAACAGAAGTAATTGAGATCTATCAGTCTGGTAAGGTTATAAAGCCATTTCTAAAGCTTTGGGACTCCAGCGAACCACAGTGAGAGCCATTATCCACAAATGGCAAAAACATGGAACAGTGGTGAACACGTGAGTGGCGGCCGACCAAAATTACCCCAAGGCGCAGAGACGACTCATCCGAGAGGTCTACAAAAGACCCCAGGACAACGTCTAAAGAACTGCAGGCCTCACTTGCCTCAATTAAGCTCAGTGTTCACGACTCCACCATAAGAAAGAGACTGGGCAAAAGCGCCTGCATGGCAGATTTCAAGGCAAACCACTGTTAAGCAAAAAGAACATTAGGACTCGTCTCAATTTTGCTAAAACATCTCAATGATTGCCAAGACTTTTGGGAAAATACCTTGTGGACTGATGAGACAAAAGTTGAACTTTTGGAAGAGCAAATGTCGTTACATCTGGCGTAAAGGAACTCACAGCATTTCAGAAAAGAACATCTGCTCAGTTACTGGGATTTTCCCACTTTAACCATTTCTAGGGTTTACAAAGAATGGCGTGAAAAGGAAAAACATCAGTATCGGCAGTCCGTGGCGAAAATGCCTTGTTGATGCTAGAGATCAGAGGAGAATGGGCCGACTGATTCAAGCTGATAGAAGAGCAACTTGACTGAAATAACCACTCGTTACAACGGTATGCAGCAAAGCATTTGTGAAGCCACAACCGCACAACCTTGAGGCGGATGGGCTACAACAGCAGAAGACCCACGGGTACCATTCATCTCCACTACAAATAGGAAAAAGAGGCTACAATTTGCACGAGCTCACCAAAATTGGACAGTTGAAGACTGGAAAAATGTTGCCTAGTCTGATGAGTCTCGATTTCTGTTGAGACATTCAAATGGTAGAGTCAGAATTTGGCGTAAACAGAATGAGAACATGGATCCATCATGCCTTGTTACCACTGTGCAGGCTGGTGGTGGTGGTGTAATGGTGTGGGGATGTTTTCTTAGCACACTTTAGGCCTTAGGTGCCAACTGGGCATCATTTAAATGCCACGGGCTACCTGAGCATTGTTTTTGACCATGTCCATCCTTCATGAGCACCATGTACCCATCCTCTGATGGCTACTTCCACAGGATAATGCACCATGTCACAAGCTCGATTCATTTCAAATTGGTTTCTTGAACATGACAATGAGTTCACTAAAATGGCCCCACAGTCACCAGATCTCAACCCAATAGAGCATCTTTGGGATGTGGTGGAGCAGGAGCTCGTGCCCTGGATGTGCATCCCACAAATCTCCATCAAGTGCAAGATGCTATCCTATCAATATGGGCCAACATTTCTAAAGAATGCTTTCAGCACTTTGTTGAATCAATGCCATGTAGAATTAAGGCAGTTCTGAAGGCGAAAGGGGGTCAAACACCGTATTAGTATGGTGTTCCTAATAATCCTTTAGATGAGTGTATATTGCTTTTGATCTAACCCTTCAAAACTTTGTAATAGTATAAGATTACAAATCAAAGCATCACATTCAAATCTGATTAAACAACCATTTTTACATAATGTGCTACATGGTAAATTATATTTATACCCAAAAAGCTACTAATTACCTGTTACTCTAAAATTATGATTTTGCAATGACCATCAACAAAAACCAGTGGCTGGGAAGAATAAAATTGATCTATTGCAGGAATTTTACTTATGTGAAATTGTAAGTAGCATGTCCAAGGTAAAGAGCTTCACTGAACCCTAGAAGGAAAAAAAAACCAAAAGAAATATTGTATATAGAAAAGCACTCAGTTACTTTCATTGGCACCTCTGATACTCCTCCACTAAGTCAGTGGCGGAATGGTCTGCATGATCAAATTCCTGGATGTGTACTCTTGGTAAGGACACCCTGGGAGGCAAGGTCAGAGTTGAGGTCCTGACTGAGACTGAATCAGCCATCACAAACAAACCATCCACAACCCCCAGTCCCACCAAGGGTCCATCCAAAGTTCTGCAAGTTTGTGTGTTTCTCATCATCCTGCATACAGCTTGCCCTGGAGTCTGACAGGAAGCAAAGTGGTGTGATTGAGGAGTTATGCACCCTCTCTACCACAAATATCAACAACTCCTTTGTTAGCAGCTCTTCCTTCCATGTGTCTGAGAAGGAGGAGGATAAATGGATGGAGAGCCATGACTTCTGATACATTGATTTACCCTCAGCAATAAAGCACACAGAAGTTCAATGTTTTAGTAAATTTCACAAACAAAGCAGGGTAACACAGCTAGTGTAAATATATATACTGCATATACGATTTTTGAGATCAGTCAGAGAATGGTTGTCGCTGCCAGTTCTACTGAAAGTCGCACACTTCCTGTGTAATCGTCTATCACTCTCTGGTTGACGTGGAACATTTTAAATCAGCTGCTGACCTGGCCATGTGCTCACTTGAATCAGAAAAAAAATTTATTCAAAGTTAAAACAAAAATTAAATATGGAATTACATTTATCTTACCTACAGGAGTGCTTGGTTGAGATCTCTTAAATTATATAGCTTGTCTGCCAATTTCACAAGTTTGGCTTGAGTGACTACAGTGGTGCTTTCAAGATTTGCTGTTGCTTCCTCTCCTGTTTTGGCAGCATCTTGTCATCTGTTAGCTTGAACAATCCTTGCCACTGTTGCTCCAAACTTTCCATCTAACTCATCAAAGCTGGTCTCTGTGTCTTCCACTGTATCATGAAGTAGTGCTGCCTAAAAGCATACACCATCAAAAGATTTGTTTATAGCTAAAGATAACATTTATGTCTACAATTTGTATTAATACAACAGTAACACTTTAGAACAGGGCTACCTAGTCCATGGCTATTAATTACTATTATGTAACAAGACTTTAACAAATGTTTTGTTTGCTCTTATTAAGACATAAGCACAGTAACAAAAGTGAGAACAGGGCCTAACTACAGTGCATCAATTATTAAATTACTATTAAGCACAGAAGAGTTCAACATAGAATTTTTGGTCACACAGCAGTAAGTGTCCTACAGTCTGACAAGCTTGATTCCCCATCAGAAGATCTGTGCATAAGCACTGGGTGAAAATGCACTAAATGTACTATAGTAAAGCAGAAATATACAGTCCTGTTACACTTGACTCTTATGAAAGCAGTGCCCTAAATATGTATAGCTTTTATTTTCACTTTACTCAGTGCTACAAAATATCACAAAGGTCATAATGGAAAGCATCTGAAGTGGTTTTAACCAGTGTGCAAAATACCGATATTAATTGGAATGTCAATTACCACAGCAGTTCAATTCTGACTATTTCCACTGAATAGCACTTCCTTTAGGGAGTGTCCATAATTCTATCGGTCCCTGTACTCTCCTGCTGCCTGCTGGGAACTGAAGTCCTCGACAGCACTGCCACAGGTCAATCCCAATAATAGCTTGTTTACATTCCAATGTTTATCAAATCCTGGAATACCAGATTTTTTTAACCTTGTTTTAATTACACTGGTAGCTATCAGAGCTAACTCCCAACCTCTCTCTCAAATTTGATGCACATACATACATATATATATGGAAGAGAAGGTTTGTAATCACGGTTTGCATATTTGCAGCTGGAGATCCACAAAGGGAGAAAAAATGAATCACGTATCATAAAGTAGTTTTTATTCCTGAGCTTTCAACCCCTGCCAGGGGTCTTCATCAGAGGATAATGCTTAGACTTAGAATCAAAGGCAATATATAGCAAAAATTATGTTGTTGGGGCGGGGGTGGCTAAGTCAGTGTGATCAGGAAAGGGGAGGGTTTATTGGGTGTAAGTTTGTTTATTCTGAACATGTTCTTCTTAAGTTTGCATATGCTGGATTTATGTCAAGTGTCTGTTGATGGCGTTCTCATTTGATATCTAAGATTAAGCCAGCTCTCTGGCACTTTGAATGGCTTTAAATTTTACTTGTACATTGTCCCAGTTACATGTATGCGTGTTGATTTGGTGTGCGTATAGATCAATGATCGTGAGTCCTTTCTTCTGGCCAGCGTTGCGATGTTCCTGTATCGTGTTGCGATTCTTTTTGATGTTTGTCCTATGTATACCACTGAGCAATAACTGCATGGAATGACTATAAACTGTGTTCGTGTTTCTGCTGTCGATTTGTTTTAGCATTGAAGAGGACTATCGCCAGATTGTTCGTGGGTTTGTGTGCTATTCTGGCCTGACCTGGCCAGGATTAGTGCTGCACCTTCAGACACCTTGTGGTGATAAGGAGTGAGTGCCAGGTGGGGTGGGCATTCTGATTCAAGTCGATTGTTTGCCGAGTTTTTGGCGTCTTCTGTAAGCTTGATTAATGAATGTTTTTGAGTATCCATCGTCTTTCATTAATTTTGTCTCTTTCGTTTACAATGGGTGTGGACTCTTCTGAATAGACTTTTAACACAGCTCGTTTATGAGATACAGGTGGATGCTGTCTGTGTAGTATTCTTTAAGGTAAACACTTGTGGTCTGGGTGGTGTCATTATTTATTTCAATGCTGATGTCCAGGAAGCTGATGTGCGGTTCATTTCTTTTCCATGGTGAATTGGATTGCAAGGAATGTGTTGATGTGTTTGTAAATTCATTCAGCTGATCATTTTTAGTATCTTGAATGTATAATCTATCAAGCGTATATATATACAAATACATAAACATATATATACACATATATACATATATATATATATATATATACACATAGATACACACATATATATATTTATATAAATACACACATATATATATACATATATATACACACACATATACATACACACACACATATACATATATACACATATACATATATATATACATATACATATATATACATATATATACATAAATATATACATATAAATACATATAAATACATATATACATATACAGTGGTGTGAAAAACTATTTGCCTTCCCTGATTTCTTATTCTTTTGCATGTTTGTCACACAAAATGTTTCTGATCATCAAACACATTTTAACCATTAGTCAAATATAACACAAGTGAACACAAAATGCATTTTTTTAAATGATGGTTTTATTATTTAGGGAGAAAAAAAATCAAACCTACAGGGCCCCTGTGTGAAAAATCAATTGCCCCTGAACCTAATAACTGGTTGGGCCACCCTTAGCAGCAATAACTGCAATCAAGCGTTTGCGATAACTTGCAATGAGTCTTTACAGCTCTCTGGAGGAATTTTGGCCCTCATCTTTGCAGAATTGTTTTTAACTTTATTGGAGGGTTTTCTAGCATGAACGCCTTTTTAAGGTCATGCCATAGCATCTCAATTGGATTCAGGTCTGGACTTTGACTAGGCCACTCCAAAGTCTTCATTTTTTTTTCATCAGCCATTCAGAGGTGGATTTGCTGGTGTGTTTGGGTCATTGTCCTGTTGCAGCGCAATGTCGCTTCAGCTTGAGTTGGCGAGCAGATGGCGGACATTCTCCTTCAGGATTTTTGGTAGACAGTGGAATTCATGGTTCCATCTATCACAGCAAACCTTCAGGTCCTGAAGCGAAAACAAACCCAGACCATCACACTACCACCACCATATTTTACTGTTGGTATGATGTTCTTTTCTGAAATGCTGTGTTCCTTTTATAGCCAGATGTAGCAGGACATTTGCCTTCCAAAAGTTCAACTTTTGTCTCATCAGTCCACAAGGTATTTTCCCAAAAGTCTTGGCAATCATTGAGATGTTTCTTAGCAAAATTGAGACGAGCCCTAATGTTCTTTTGCTTAACAGTGGTTTCGTCTTGGAAATCTGCCATGCAGGCCGTTTTGCCCAGTCTCTTTCTTATGGTGGAGTCGTGAACCCTGACCTTAACTGCCAGAGCAAGTAAGAGGCCTGCAGTTCTTTAGAGCGTTGTCCTGGGGTCTTTTGTGACCTCTCGGATGAGTGATCTCCTCTCGCCAGGGTCAATTTTGGTCAGCGACCACTCCTGGGAAGGTTCACCACTGTTCCATGTTTTTACCATTTTGTGGATAATGGCTCTCACTGACAGTTAGCTGGAGTCCCAAAGCTTTAGAAATGGCTTTATAACCTTTACCAGACTGATAGATCTCAATTACTTCTGTTCTCATTTGTTCACTGAATTTCTTTGGATCTTGGCATGATGTCTAGCTTTTAGAGGTGCTTTTGGTCTACTTCTCTGTGTCAGGCAGCTCCTATTTAAGTGATTTGCTTGATTGAAACAGGTGTGGCAGTAATCAGGCCTGGGGGTGGCTCACGGAAGTGAACTCAGGTGTGATACACCACAGTTAGGTTATTTTTTTAACAAGGGGGCAATTACTTTTCACACAGGGCCATGTAGGTTTGGATTTTTTTTCTCCCTAAATAATAAAAACCTTCATTTAAAAACTGCATTTTGTGCTTACTTGTGTTATATTTGACTAATAGTTAAATGTGTTTGATGATCAGAAACATTTGGTGTGACAAACATGCAAAAGAATAAGAAATCAGGAAGGGGACAAATAGTTTTTCACACCACTGTATATATATGTATATATATATATATATATATATATATATATATATATATATATATATATATGTGTGTATATATATATATATATATATGTGTATTTGTGTATATGTATGTATATATGTGTATATCTAAGTATATGTGTTTATGTATTTGTATATATATTAAGCTGCATAGACAACACATTGCATACTAAAAATGATCATATATACATATACACACACATTATATATATATATATACACTCTTTGGGTGCTGAGCAACTGCTGTTGGGGTGGCAGAATCCATCAAGGAAGAAAATGAAAACATTATTTGTACAAAATATTAATTTATTTATCCATTCCTAAATAATTAAATGGGCAGGCTATTTTGTATCAGTGCAATATGCTGTTTGTTAAAGCATATGACTATCGTATCTGTTCAAGTTCTATTTAAATTTTAAATAGAAGGAATTTTATGTAGTCGGCATGAAATATCTTTTTAGGAATATATAAGTTAAATGTAGGCATCATTGCATAAATTTCTCTTCATCATACAAATGTAAAGAGTAAATTTGCCTTACATTCCAACCAAAGATATTTGTGTCGAAGCTAAATCAGAGTGTCAAACTCAATATGCAGAGGGGCCAAATCCAATACACACTTTAGGTGCTAGCGGCCAAAACAGGATAAACATTTATTGAACACACTAAAACTAAACTTTAAAACTTAACTTTTTTGAACATAAATATGAATAAAACCAGACAGGAATATTATTCCAGAATAAATCAACTCAAACCTTAAATAACTTATAATATTTTGCTCTCCATAAAAATATATCCTGTCCTAAATTATACAAGTTAGAAATAAAGTAAAGTTAAAAAGAACATTCAAATTTCTTTACTCTTATGTAATTTTATATAAAAATAAACTTAAATTTTAAATATCCCAAAAGATTTTGCTCTCCATAAAAATATATCCTGTCAAAATTATACAAATTCAAATATGAACATGGTGCATAACAAAACCTGGAAATATAAATAAAATTTTTTCTTTTCTGTAATAACAAATCAAACCATTCAGTTGTCTTTGCTCATATGTCATTTTATCAGAGCTGGGCGTGTGCCATTAAACTGCAGCTCAATCACCTCCATCTGAATCTGCACAGTTTTGGTTTTCACATTGACTGCAAATGGGTTGCGAAACAACTCAAAATTCTTTTTTTGTTCTTCAAAGTCACCAAAGTGCCGTGCGAACTCAGTGCACAGTGAGCTCAGTTTATCAGCAAAGTGCGTATTTGGGAACACTGTTGTGCCGACTTGGTTCAACATTACTTGGCAACAGGAAAGTGGACAAGTTGCACTGGGTGCATTGTGTCTCCCATAAAAGCAGCTTCACCTGAAATCCTTGTGATTTTGCGGGTAAAAACATCTGCTGAAGTGTCAGATTCTTCTTTAACTCTTCTGCTTTCTGTATCTTCTGCATTGCATTCAGGTCTTTCAGGTTATCCTGATGTTTTGTCTCATAGTGCCGTCTTAGATTAAATTCTGTAATTACAGCCACATTAGCTCCACAAATGAGACACACGGGTTTACCGGCAATGTCAGTAAACATATACTCAGCCTCCCATCAGTTTTTAAAGGCTCTATTTTCAGAATCAACTTTTCTCTTCGGCATCATGTGGGCTGACTTCGCAATAACTTGCAGCATCATAAGCTAGACTTGATTAACGTCGTAAGTGTTCGGCAAGGCAGCTGAAGCACTGCATTATTAGATCTGTAGTTTATTGTGGTACCAGCGCTCATATCCCAAGGCCATTAATAACAATAATATATAAAATGATCTCGCGGGCGGATATAATTACCGCCAGGCTGTATGTGGCCCGTGCGACTTGAGTTTGACACATATGGACTAAATAGAACTTGAAAAGATATATTTTTTGAATGTGATTGCAATTCAGATCGAGTTGGCACGCGCTCACATCGAGCCCAGCGTGCTATTGTGGTTTTGCCTGCGTTCCTCAATAAGTCACCCTCCCCATGCTCTTACTTTTTTACCGTTCATATATATATATATATACTAATAAAAGCAAAGCAAAGCCCTCACTCACTCACTCACTCACTGACTCATCACTAATTCTCCAACTTCCCGTGTGGGTGGAAGGCTGAAATTTGGCAGGTTCATTCCTTACAGCTTCCTTACAAAAGTTGGGCAGGTTTTATATCGAAATTCTACGCGTAATGGTCATAACTGGAAGCAGTTTTCTCCATTTACTGTAATGGAGATGAGCTTCAACGCCGTGGGGGGAGTTTAGTGTGACATCATCGCGCCTCCACGTAATCCGCAGTACATAGAAAACCAGGAAGACCTCAAAAGCGCTGAAGAAAACATGCATTATATAATTGAGAGGCAGCGAAACAATAAGAAGCGGCGAGTGACATATACAACCATATTCATGAGTTCTGCTACGCCGGAAACAAAGCACGATGTAAACCTACACTTTAAATTAAGTTCATAGACAGGCTGCGCTGGCGTTTGTAATTTAGTGCCTGCCCATATAAGGCCGTCCGTCAGCGGCAATCCAATAGCAAACTCCACTAAATATTCACGGGTGAAGGACTGTGCTTATGAGAGGAAGATGAGATGGTCAGGGTGGTGTTTGACACAAACTCAAGCGAAACTGCGAGAGAAAGTTTTAAGTGCCAGGACTAAGGTAACATTAAATACAGCCATGGACATAGCGAGATGGCACCAGCACAGCTGGGAACCGATGCATGTACGCGGCGGCTCCGTGAACTGGCGCGTGCACAGATAAAAGCAACAGTTCCAAAGGCTGAACAAAAGCGAATTACACAATTGAAAAGGCAGCAAAAATATGAGGCGTCTGATACATACAAGCATATTCATAAATCCAGCTACTGCGGAAACAAAGCACACGTTGGAAAAAGTCAATGTCCGCTAAAGGAAGACAGTGTAAAAAACCGTGCATGCAGTGTGTCAGGTCTCAGATAAAGAAGAAGGCGAGCTGTTTATTGATGCAGTAAAAGCGAATCGATGAATGAAACCTGTCATCTTTACAGCGATTGACAAACCGGAATGTAACTTGAACACAACACATCCTACAAATACGAACCTGATTGAAAGAAATAATGATAATCAAATCCTTGATGACAGCAACACTCAGTAACACTCACAAAACAAATACTGTATATTGACAGTCATATTCACGTTATTTTAAAATGTTCCCTTTTCTTTTCTAGCTTTTTAACACACTACTTCTCCACTGCGATGCACGGGTATACAATATGTATATATATATCCCGATCTACATACTCGAATAATGGATACTTTATTTGCCATCAATGATTGTTTTGGTAAAGCCATACTCAGTGTATTCATTAGATGAGCGGTAAAAAGTAAGCGAGGGAGGATGACTTATTGAGGCATGCAGGCTGTAGTGCTTGCGTCAACTCTATCTGAATTGCGCGATCACATTTGAAAAAATATATCTTTTCAAGTTCTATTTAGTCCATATGTGTCAAACTCAAGGGCAGCGGGCCACATCCGGCCCGGCGTGTAATTATATCCGGCCCGCGAGATCATTTTATATACTGTATTATTGTTATTAATGGCCGGGTATATGAAGCGCTGGTAACACAATAAACTACAGATCCCATAATGCAGCGCTTCAGCTGCCTTGCGAACACTTACGCGTTAATCAAGTCTAGCTTATGATGCTGCAAGTTATTGCGAAGCTAGCTCACCGATGCTGAAGAAAAGTTGATTCTGAAAATAGAGCCTTTAAAACCGATGGGAGGCTGAGTATATGTTTACTGAACCCGTGTGTCTCATTTGTGGAGCTAATGTGGCTGTAATTACAGAATTTAATCTAAGGCGGCACTATGAGACAAAACATCAGGGTAACCTGAATGCAATGCAGAAGATACAGAAAGCAGAAGAATTAAATAAGAATCTGACACTTCAGCGGACGTTTTTACCCGTGCACAATCACAAAGTGATTTCAAGTGAAGCTGCTTTTATGGGAGACACAAATGCACCAGTGCACCTTGCCCCACTTTCCCTGTTGCCAAGTAATGTTAAACCAAGTCGTCACTACGGTGTTCCCAAATGCGCACTTTGCTGATAAACTGGCGCACTGAGTTTGCACGGCGCTTTGGTGACTTTGAAGAACAAAAAAAGTCCGTCTACATGCGGCTCGAACCTTGTGCATGTTTGGTAGCACATATCTGTGTGAGAAGCTCTTCTCAGTGATAAAGACTAACAAAACAGCACACAGGAGTCGCCTCACTGATGAGCACCTGCAATCCATCCTGAGAATCTCCACAACACAGAACCTCACACCAAACAGAAACGAACTTGTTGCCAAAAAAAGATGCCAGGCGTCCAGCTCTAAAATGACATATGAGCAAAGACAACTGAATGATTTGATTTGTTATTGCTGAAAGGAACACATTTTATTTATATTTCCAGGTTTTGTTATGCAGCATGTTCATATTTGAATTTGTATAATTTTGACAGGATATATATATTTTTATGGAGAGCAAAATCTTTTGGGATATTTAAAATCTAAGTTTATTTTTATATAAAATTACATAAGAGTAAAGAAATTTGAATGTTTGTTCTTTTAATGTTTACTTTATTTCTAACTTGTATAATTTAGACAGGATATATTTTTATGGAGAGCAAAATATTATAAGTTGTTTAAGGTTTGAGTTGATTTATTCAGGAATAATATTCCTGTCTGTTTTACCATTCCTACCAAAGATATTTCTGTCGACTAAATAAAAATTCCTTCTATTTAAAATTTAAATAGAACTTGAACAAATCGATAGTTCATAATATCCGCAGACTTGCCGCGTAAGGCGGGGTTATCCGTTTTAACAAGCAGCGTATTGCACTGATCTGAAATAGCTGTGTGTGTATATATATATATGTATATATATGTATGTGTGTGTGTGTATGTATGTATATATATATATATATGTATGTATATATATATATATATATTATATGTGTATATATGTAGATATATATATATATATATGGATATATATATGTGTATATGTATATGTATATGTATAGATATGTATATATATATGTGTGTATATATATATGTGTGTATATATATATATATATATATATATATATGACAGCAACACTCATCACTCACAACAGTGACAAAACAATTACATTGACAATCATGTTACGTTATTTTCAAAATGTTTCCTTTTCTTTTTCATTGCTTCTTTAACACACTACTTGACACTCTTGAAGCCTTGGTATTTTACTAGTATATATATATATAGAGATAGTAATAGATAGATAGATAGATATGAGAACATTCTCCAATTCTCCAATTCTCCAATTTCCCATGTGGGTGGAAGGCTGAAATTTGGCAGGTTCATTCCTTACAGCTTCCTTACAAAAGTTGGGCAGGGTTATATCCCGAAATTCTGCAGCGTAATGGTCATAACTGGAGACAGTTTTTCTCCATTTACTCTAATGGAGATGAGCTTGAATGCCGTTGTAGAGGCGGAGTTTAGTGTGAGCACATCATCACGCCTCCAGCGTAATCCGCATGATACATAGAAAACCAGGAAGACCTCAAAAGCGCTAGAAGAAAACATGCATTATATAATTGAGAGGCAGCCGAGAACAATAAAGAAGCTGAGCAAGTGACATATACAACCATATTCATGAGTTCTGCTACTTGGCCGAACAAAAGCACGATGTAAACCTACACTTTAAATTAAGTTCATAGACAGGCTGCGCTGGCGTTTATAAGTAATTGCCTGCCCATATAAGGCCGTCCGTCAGCAGCAATCCAATAGCAAACTGCACGGAATTGCGTATTCTCGCGGGTGAAGGACTGTGCTTACGAGAGGAAGATGAGATGGTCAGGGTGGTGTTTGACACTCAATCAATGAAACTTGTGAGAAAGTTTTAAGTGCCAGGACTAAGGTAACATTAAATACAGTATATATATATATATATACATATATATATATATATATATATATATATATACATACATATATATATATATATATACATACATATATATATATATATATATATATATATATATATACATACATATATATATATATATATACACATACATATATATATATATAATATATATATATATATATATATATATATATATATACTAGCAAAATACCAGCAATAGCGAAGTAGTGTGTTAAAGAAGCAATGAAAAAAAAGGAAACATTTTGAAAATAGCGTAACATGATTGTCAATGTAATTGTTTTGTCACTGTTGTGAGTGATGAGTGTTGTTGTCATATATATATATATATATATATATATATATATATATATACACACACACACATAAATATATATATATATACATATACATATATATACATATACACATATATACATACATATACACACACACATATACACACATACATACACACAAATACATATATATATACATACATACACACACACATATATAAACATATATATACATATACATACATATCTACATATATACACACACAGCTATTTAGTATCAGTGCAATGCTGCTTGTTAAAACGGATAACTCCGCTCTTACGTGCAAGTCTGCGTGGATATTATGAACTATAGTATTTGTTCAAGTTCTATTTAAATTTTAAATAGAAGGAATTTTTATTTAGTCGACAGAAATATCTTTGGTAGGAATGGTAAAACAGACAGGAATATTATTCCTGAATAAATCAACTCAAACCTTAAACAACTTATAATATTTTGCTCTCCATAAAATATATCCTGTCTAAATTATACAAGTTAGAAATAAAGTAAGCGTTAAAAGAACAAACATTCAAATTTCTTTACTCTTATGTAATTTTATATAAAAATAAACTTAGATTTTAAATATCCCAAAAGATTTTGCTCTCCATAAAAATATATCCTGTCAAAATTATACAAATTCAAATATGAACATGCTGCATAACAAAACCTGGAAATATAAATAAAATGTGTTCCTTTCAGCAATAACAAATCAAATCATTCAGTTGTCTTTGCTCATATGTCATTTTAGAGCTGGGCGCCTGGCATCTTTTTGGCCACAGGTTCGTTTCTGTTTGGTGTGAGGTTCTGTGTTGTGGAGATTCTCAGGATGGATTGCAGGTGCTCATCAGTGAGGCGACTCCTGTGTGCTGTTTTGTTAGTCTTTATCACTGAGAAGAGCTTCTCACACAGATATGTGCTACCAAACATGCACAAGGTTCGAGCGCATGTAGGCGGACTTTTTGTTCTTCAAAGTCACCAAAGCGCCGTGCAAACTCAGTGCGCTCAGTTTATCAGCAAAGTGCGTATTTGGGAACACCGTAGTGGCGACTTGGTTTAACATTACTTGGCAACAGGGAAAGTGGGGCAAGGTGCACTGGTGCATTTGTGTCTCCCATAAAAGCAGCTTCACTTGAAATCACTTTGTGATTGTGCCGGTTAAAGCGTCCGCTGAAGTGTCAGATTCTTATTTAATTATTCTGCTTTCTGTATCTTCTGCATTGCATTCAGGTTACCCTGATGTTTTGTCTCATAGTGCCGTCTTAGATTAAATTCTGTAATTACAGCCACATTAGCTCCACAAATGAGACACACGGGTTCAGTAAACATAAACTCAGCCTCCCATCGGTTTTAAAGGCTCTATTTTCAGAATCAACTTTTCTCTTCAGCATCGTGTGAGCTGAGCAATAACTTGCAGCATCATAATAGACTTGATTAGCGGTAAGTGTTCGGCAAGGCAGCTGAAGCGCTGCATTATGGGATCTGTAGTTTATTGTGTTACCAGCGCTTCATATACCGGGCTTTAATAACAATAATACAGTATATAAAATGATCTCGCGGGCGGATATAATTACGCCGGGCGGATGTGGCCCATGCGCCCTTGAGTTTGACACATATGGACTAAATAGAACTTGAAAAGATATATTTTTCAAATGTGATGCGCAATTCAGATAGAGTTGGCGCACTACAGCCTGCATGCCTCAATAAGTCATCCTCCCTCGCTCTTACTTTTTACCGTTCATCTAATGAATACACTGAGTATGGCTTTACCAAAACAATCATTGATGGCGAATAAAGTATCCATTATTGAGTATGTAGATCGGGATATATATATATATATTATATATATATACATATATATATATATACCAGCGTATCATAGGAGAAGTAGTGTGTTAAAAAGCTAGAAAAGAAAAGGGAACATTTTAAAAATAGCGTAACATGACTGTCAATATACAGTATTTGTTTTGTGAGTGTTACTGAGTGTTGCTGTCATCAAGGATTTGATTATCATTATTTCTTTCAATCAGGTTAGTATTTGTAGGATGTGTTGTGTTCAAGTTACATTCCGTGTTTGTCAATCGTTGTAAAGATGACAGGTTTCATTCATCGATTCGTTTCTTACTGCATCAATAAACAGCTCGTCTTCTTCTTTATCTGAGACCTGACACACTGCATGCGGGTTTTTTACACTGTCTTCCTTTAGCGGGACATTGACTTTTTCCACGTGTGCTTTGTTTCGCAGTAGCTGGATTTATGAATATGCTGTATCAGGCGCTTCATATTTTTGCTGCCTTTTCAATTGTGTAATTGGTTTTGTTCAGCGCTCTTTGGAACTGTTGCTTTTTATCTGTGCACTCGTCAGTTCCGTGAGCCACTCGGTGTACATGCATCGAAGGTTCCCAGCTGTGCTGGTGCCATCTCGTGCTATGTCCATGGCTGTATTTAATGTTACCTTAGTCCTGGCACTTAAAACTTTCTCTCGCAGTTTAGCTGAGTTTGTGTCAAACACCACCCTGACCATCTCATCTTCCTCTCCATAAGCACAGTCCTTCACCCGTGAATATTTAGTGGCAGTTTGCTATTGGATTGCGCTGACGGACGGCCTTATATGGGCAGGCACTAAATTACAAGCGCCAGCGCAACCTGTCTATGAACTTAATTTAAAGTGTAGGTTTACATGTGCTTTGTTTCAGTAGCAGAACTCATGAATATGGTTGTATATGTCACTTTCGCTTCGCTTCTTATTGTTTAGCTGCCTTCTCAATTATATAATGCATGTTTTCTTCAGCGCTTTTTGAGGTCTTCCTGGTTTTCTATGTACTGCGTGATTACGTGGGAGGCGTGATGATGTCACACGAAACTCCGCCCCGGCGTTGAAGCTCATCTCCATTACAGTAAATGGAAAAACTGCTTCCAGTTATGACCATTCGCGTAGAATTTCGATATAAAACCTGCCCAACTTTTGTAAGGAAGCTGTAAGGAATGAACCTGCCAAATTTCAGCCTTCCACCCACGGGAAGTTGGAGAATTAGTGATGAGTCAGTGAGTGAGTGAGGGCTTTGCCTTTTATTAGTATAGATATATATATATATATATATACATATATATATACACATACATACATACATATATATATACATATATATATACATATATACATACATATATATATACATATATATATACATATATACATACATATATATATATACATACATATATATATATATATATACATATATACATACATATATACATATATATATATATACATACATATATATATATATATACATACATATATATATATACATACATATATATATATATACATACATATATATATATATATATACATATATATATATACATATATACATACATATATATATACATATATACATACATATATATATATATATATATACATATATATATATATATATATATATAGTGGTGTGAAAACTATTTGCCCCTTCCTGATTTCTTATTCTTTTGCATGTTTGTCACACAAAATGTTTCTGATCATCAAACACATTTAACCATTAGTCAAATATAACACAAGTAAACACAAAATGCAGTTTTAAATGATGGTTTTATTATTTAGGGAGAAAAAATCCAAACCTACATGGCCCTGTGTGAAAAGTAATTGCCCCTGAACCTAATAACTGGTTGGGCCACCCTTAGCAGCAATAACTGCAATCAAGCGTTTGCGATAACTTGCAATGAGTCTTTACAGCTCTGGAGGAATTTTGGCCCACTCATCTTTGCAGAATTGTTGTAATTCAGCTTTATTTGAGGGTTTTCTAGCATGAACCGCCTTTTTAAGGTCATGCCATAGCATCTCAATTGGATTCAGGTCAGGACTTTGACTAGGCCACTCCAAAGTCTTCATTTTGTTTTCTTCAGCCATTCAGAGGTGGATTTGCTGGTGTGTCCTGTTGCAGCACCCAAGATGCAGCTTCAGCTTGAGTTGACGAACAGATGGCGGACATTCTCCTTCAGGATTTTTGGTAGACAGTAGAATTCATGGTTCCATCTATCACAGCAAGCCTTCCAGGTCCTGAAGCAGCAAAACAACCCCAGACCATCACACTACCACCACCATATTTTACTGTTGGTATGATGTTCTTTTTCTTAAATGCTGTGTTCCTTTTACGCCAGATGTAACGGGACATTTGCCTTCCAAAAAGTTCAACTTTTGTCTCATCAGTCCACAAGGTATTTTCCCAAAAGTCTTGGCAATCATTGAGATGTTTCTTAGCAAAATTGAGACGAGCCCTAATGTTCTTTTGCTTAACAGTGGTTTCGTCTTGGAAATCTGCCATGCAGGCCATTTTTGCCCAGTCTCTTTCTTATGGTGGAGTCGTGAACACTGACCTTAATTGAGGCAAGTGAGGCCTGCAGTTCTTTAGACGTTGTCCTGGGGTCTTTTGTGACCTCTCGGATAAGTCGTCTCTGCTCTTGGGGTAATTTTGGTCGGCCGCCACTCCTGGGAAGGTTCACCACTGTTCCATGTTTTGCCATTTGTGGATAATGGCTCTCACTGTGGTTCGCTGGAGTCCCAAAGCTTTAGAAATGGCTTTATAACCTTTACCAGACTGATAGATCTCAATTACTTCTGTTCTCATTTGTTCCTGAATTTCTTTGGATCTTGGCATGATGTCTAGCTTTTGAGGTGCTTTTGGTCTACTTCTCTGTGTCAGGCAGCTCCTATTTAAGTGATTTCTTGATTGAAACAGGTGTGACAGTAATCAGGCCTGGGGTGGCTACGGAAATTGAACTCAGGTGTGATACACCACAGTTAGGTTTTTTAACAAGGGGGCAATTACTTTTTCACACAGGGCCATGTAGGTTTGGATTTTTTTTCTCCCTAAATAATAAAAACCATCATTTAAAAACTGCATTTTGTGTTTACTTGTGTTATATTTGACTAATGGTGAAATGTGTTTGATGATCAGAAACATTTTGTGTGACAAACATGCAAAAGAATAAGAAATCAAGAAGGGGGCAATAGTTTTTCACACCACTGTATATATATATATATACGGGTGGCTGCCCCAAACCTTTCTACGTCTCTGTTCTCCTCTTATTACAGTGGCGTAGCCGGCAGGATGGTGTCCCGATGAACCGGGACACGAACTTCATGGAACCAGGTGGGTGAGTACGGGGCGAGTTTGGGCAGGGAGTGCGGAGGGTCAGGAAGGGCGCGGTGCAGGCTCTGCTCCATGAGCATAACCGGGGTTGACCACCCATCTCGTGGAAGGTAGAGGGGACCCACAGGCGTGGGCTGGCTTCTGGGGAACACACACAAGTGGCTCAGTATGCTCTCCTTGGCAGGAAAGCCGAGCTGCCCATCGGGACCAAGGTTCCTGTTAACGATGGATTGTCCCCAGGCTGGCAGGTGAAGGAAATAATAAACTGGGAGTTTAACCCAAACAAAGGGCTGTCAGAGCAGGCGATGGCTCTCTGGCAACAGGTGGGTGAGTGGCTACGGCCATTCGAGTTGACCCCCTTACAAATAGTGCAGCAAGTGGCCTGTTTTTTGCTGCTAAAAAAGCTACCCCAGGAATTTGCCCAGCCGGCCTGGGGGAATTCCATTCTATGGACGAGCTGCTGCAGCTCTTGCAAACCCAGAGGCGGCTGTGAAACCTGGGAGGCAGAACAGCGCTCTGTGGACTACCGGGAGCTATGTCCTACTAAAGCAGTCCCTTCCACGCAATCCAGAGCCTGTTCGAAGTCGCGGGCCGCCTCTGCGACCTGTCGAGGAACAAGGCGGACCGTAGGGGACAATGGCGGGGTTGTTTGTGTGCCCTTAGCAATCCCTGGCGGATAAACATACGGGGAGCTTCTTATTAATGGACATAAATAACAGCTGTTCGATTCCGGCAGTAGCGTGTCTGTCGTTGCTCGCCGTTTTATTCTACCGCAACAATGGATTAAAAGAAGACCAGTCTAAAATGTATACGGAGATATCCGCATACAATACCGCCCGGTGTTACATATGTCTCGGAGGAACCCTTGACAGCTTACCGTGGCGGTGCATCCGGATCCTCCGTTTCCGTAATCCTCGGGCGAGACTGGTCTGATAGTAACGCGTAGTTTAGAAAGCATTCCCCGAAAAACTTATGGCCTCGTTATAGATGACAACGATTCATCTCAAGCTGCTTCCACACCGTGTAATCAGCCGACAGGGAGTGGGCGGTAGGCCAAGAGAGTGCGAAGACACTCCCGGACGTCGCGGGCTACTCGTCATCCACTAGCGCCCGGCAGCGAGGAGGATCTCCGCCCTTGAGGTCAGACGGACCCTCTCTGAGTTGCACTTTCAGTTTAGAGCGACACCGGCTTCTTTCAAGAGAACAGTGGAATGACGACTCTCTGAAACACATAAAGAATGCAGTGGTTCTCGTTAACGCCAACGCACGCATTTGCCCATGCCACAGGGACCTCACTTTGTCATGATAATGATTGTTGTATCGGGTCGCTGAACATGAGGGAAGGTCGGAAGTTGTTGCTAATCCAGCGGACCTACGGCGGCAGGTTTGCGAGTTAGCACACTCCCACCTTCTTGGAGGCCATCTCGGCTCCGATAAAACATTAGAGCGAATTAAGCTCCGTTTTTCTGGCGGGGATTAATGAGGAGGTTAGCGCTTTTGCATTTCCTGTCCGGAATGTCAACTGCGGCAAATTCCTAGGAGGACCGTGCTCCTCTGGTTCCCCTTCCCCTTATTGGCGTTCCTTTGATAGGATTGGGGTGATATAGTAGGACCCTAGAACCCTCAGCCGAGGATATAAATATATACTCGTCCTCGTGGATTATGCTACCCGATTCCCTGAAGCCGTTCCGTTGCTTCGGCTACCACAAAAATATTGCACGGGAACTAGTAGGAGTCTTTTCAGTAGGCATTCCTAGAGAAGTCCTGACGGACCAAGGCGCCTTTTACCTCGGAAGCGTTCAAGGAGACTGCCAAGTTACTGAAAATAAAGCATTTAAAAACCTCGGTGTATCATCCTCAAACCGATGGGCTAGTGGAGAGATTTAATCAAACTCTCAAGCAAATGCTACGTAAGGTAGTCAGCAAGGATGGGAGGAATTGGGACCAACTCCTCCCCTTGTCCTCTTTGCATACGGGAAGTTCCTCAAGCCTCTACGGGTTCTCTCCATTTGAATTACTATACGGAAGACAGCCCGGGGTTTATTAGATATTTTAAAGAGGGCTGGGAAGGGGAGGCACAGCCCTCCACTAATATTTTGGAATATATACCCAATTGCGATAGATTTGATGCAATAAGACCGATTCTAAAAGTCATATAGAGGAGGCACAATCAGCACAGGCCGCCTTATGACCGTGGCACGACTCTCCGGGAGTTCCAACCGGGGGATCGCGTCATGGTATTGGTTCCAACTTCTCACTCTAAACTGCTCGCACATTGGCTAGGCCCCTCTGAAATTAAGGAGGAAGGGATTGGTTGACTATTTGGTGAAACAGCCCAATCGCCGACCAGCTGGCGAATATATCATGTAAACCTGCTGAAACCGTGGAAGGAGAGGGATCGATCCCTCCTCCGGACAGCCCTGCTCTCTTGCTGAAGTAAGTTCCCTTAATTTCGTGAGCAGCTATCCCCAGACAGAAACAAGAGCTCGAAGCAGCTATCCGCTCTGTCCCAGAGGTGGTAAGTGAAAACCAGGTCGGACCTCTCTGATTCGCGCGACATATTGACTGACCGGGGTGATCGTCCGTGGCGACCCTACAGACTCCGGAGGCAAAGAAAGTAGAAGTGGAACTGGAAATCAAGCGAATGCTGGCACTAGGGTAATGTCGAGGAAAGTAGTAGTCCCTGGTCCAGTCCCATCGTCTTGATTGCTAAGCCTGACGGCAGTTGGAGGTTTTGCAATGACTTCCGTCGGCTCAACCAAGTTTCCGATTTGATGCTTATCCCATGCCTCGTGGATGACCTCCTCGAGACTGGGACCAGCCAAATTCTTGACTACACTTGACATGACAAAGGGGTACTGGCAGGTTCCTTTAGCGAGTCCGAAGGAAAAACCGCGTTTAGCACTCCTAGCGGACACTGGCAGTATCGTGTCCTTCCATTGGGTTACACGGGCCTGCGACTTTTCAGCGTCTGGTGGACAAAGTGCTCCGGCCCCATAACTCGTTCTGTGCTGCCTATCTGGATGGCGTTGTCATCTATTCCAGCACCTGGAAGGAACACATACAGCAGGTCACAGCAGTATTACGGACATGGGAGAGGCGGGCTCGAATCAACCCCAAGAAATGTTTCTTTGGATTGAGGAAGCCAAATATTTGGGCTACCTAGTGGGCGGGGTACTGTGAGGCCACAGTGTTCCAAGTTGCAAGCCATAATGGCCTGGCCCGTCGCAAACCAAGCGGCAAGTCCAATCCTTTCGGTTTGGCGGGTACTACCGCCGGTTTGTGCCTCGCTTCTCGAGAGCGGCGCCCTTGACCGATTGACAAAGAAAAGAGCTCCTAATACGGTGGTATGGTCTGATAAAGCGGGGCTGCATTCAGTGACTTAAAAGGGCTCTGACTTCAGCACCTATCTTGATCTCCCTAACTTCTCTCTCCTTTTATCCTCCAGGCGGACGCTTGGACACAGGCTTGGGTGCCGTGTTGAGCCAAAGCGTCGGCGGTGTTGAACACCCGTTATGTACCTGAGCGGAAACTGTTGGACAGGGAGACCAGGTGCGGCGGTGGAGAAAGGCTCTGGCGATCAAATGGGCGGTAACTCAGCTGCGGTACTACCTCTTGGGTCGCGTGTTCACTCTGGTGACGGATCATGCACCTCTGAAGTGGATGGCCCTTCACAGGGAGTCGAATCCACGGGTCACGAGGTGGTTTCTTGACCTGCAGCAGTACAAGTATCGCTCGTTCATCGACAGGGGTCTCTTCATGCCAACGCCGATGCCCTCTCCCGGGCCCACGACCTCTCTGCAGGTCGCCCGACCCGGCGGGTCTGGGCTGAGGGGAGTCTTGTCACCTGCGTGTGCATGGGAAGCAGCTGAAGGGCTTAGAAATACTGTTTATACATCTGCCCAGGGGCGGGGTG